>NC_089842.1:3648036-3925536 GCF_035609145.1 Eleutherodactylus coqui | reverse complement strand
AGGTGCTCTGCCCTGACCGGGTGCTCTGCCCTGATAGAGTCTACATGGCTCAGGGCAGCACCCAGGCCGTATGCACTAGTATCAGTCTGCACTACAAACCTCCCGGTGAAGTCTGGTGCCTGCAGAACCGGAGCGCTGGAAAAAGCAGCCTTCAGGGCTGCAAACGAACGGTCACAATCAGTGGTCCAGTTCACTACCTGAGGCAGTTTTTTCTTGGTCAGGTTAGTGAGAGGCTTGGCCAGGGCACCGTAGTGAGGAACAAACTTGAGGTAGTACCCAGCGGTACCCAAGAAGGACCTAACTTGTTTCTTGGCTGTAAGGGTAGGCCAGGCCAGAATGGCGTCTACCTTTCCGGGCTCTGGCTTTAGGGTTCCCCCTCCTACTCGGTGCCCTAAGTACTACACTTCCCGCATGCCGATCTGGCACTTTCCATGCTTGACGGTCAGATCTGCTTCCTGGATCCACCTGAGCACTCGCGGAAGGTGCTCTAGATATTCCTCCCAAGTGGGGCTGAAGACAGCAATAACATCCAAGTATCCAACCTCCCACTCTCCAAGCCCCTCAAGCAGCTGATCCACCAAGCGTTGAAAAGTGGCCGGAATATTCTTGATGCCTAAGGGCATCACCTGGGACTTGTAGAGTCCAAATAGGGTGATGAAGGAAGATCTCTCTTGTGCTTCTGTGGTCATGGGTATCTGCCAATGCCCCCAACTCAGATCCATAGTATTAATGTACTGGGCTCCGGCCATCCGGTCCAATAGCTCATTGATGCAGGGCATTGGATAAGCATCGGACAACGTGATGGCGTTCAACCTTCTGTAGTCTACGCAGAACTGGTTTGTCTGCTCCTTCTTTGGTACCAGCACTACAGGCCCATGCACTCTGGCACTTCTGGATGACTCCCAGATGCATCCTCAATCTCTGGCTTCAAATCTGCCTGCACTTCTAGGGAAACTCTGTAGGTGGGCTGCCTAACCGGAGGGTGGCTCCCAGTGTTCACCTGGTCAACTGTCAACTGGGTCCTCCCTGGTTTCCCAATGAAGGTGGGTAGGGCGGGGAGCAGGAGCTCCTGCAGCTGGGACTGCTGGTCCCCAGAGAGCTGCAGGTTGAAATCTGCGTCCTGGATGGAACTGCCCACCTGAGCAGGGACTAGCAGATCAACCAGGACCTCTCCCTTGGACACAGAGGCGGGTACCCCCTCTCTCCCTGTCAGGCACCACATCGGCTATGTGCCAATCCAGTGGAGCATACCCCGTCACTATAGAGTCTTTAAATATAAAAAACAATAGTCTGTCTATCACATTACTTAACCCCGGGGTGTCTGCCATCGGGACCGGCAAACTGTCATTTTTAATCTGCTTAAGACGGCTCTGCACTTCCTCCTCAGTTCTGCTGACATTTAGGCCTCATGTCCACGGGGAAAATCAGGCCTGCTACGTATTCTCCATGGAGAATCCATAGCGGGTCCCCCCTGCCCCGCGGACATGAGGGCTGAAAATAAGAATAAACGTACCCGCAGCGGACCGCGCAGGTCTTCTCTTCTTTGCGGCTGGATCGTCTTTCTTTGGCTGGCGGATGCGCCGGGCACATCCACCGGGCCGAAGAAAGATGATCCGGACGCGAAGAACAGGAGACCTGCCCGGTCCGCTGTGTACGTTTATTCTTATTTTAGGTCTCCCGCGGATCCGGACGCCTTCCATAGGCTTCAATTGGAGCCTGCGGGAGCCGTCCCCGCGGGAGACCCGCACCTAAATGGAGCATGTCCATTTTTTTTATGCTCCATATTCCTTTATTCCCTTTTATTGACCATCCGCGGGGATTTATTTAGCCTCCTGATTTAGCCCCCAAAAATCCGCTTGCTGAGGGATTTTAGTACCTCGGGGTAATATGCAGTTTAAAGGGGTTTTGTCACCAGTTTAGCGGAGCTCCATGTCCAGCTACATGAACTTGGTGACTGAACCCTTTAAAAGAGCTGCTAAATATACTGTAAATTCTGAGCACCAACCGATACGATGAAGAGAAGTCCATTCACATAAATAACAATCTTGTCTTATGCCGCCTGCAGACTTACCTCCCGCCGAATTTCTGCCCTTGGAAGCTGCCATAGGATGGCAATACCAAACGCAATCCTAGGCATGCTCTATTTCTGTGCGGGGCTCGCACATCAAACAGCCGGAGCCGCGGGCGCGGGTCAATACGCGCCGCTCTCTGTAGGCGCTCGGGGAGAATCGCGGTGAGAATCCTCACAGCTAGACCCGACCCGCCCGTCTGCAGGCGGCCTTCATTCTAAAGGCCTTTCCAGCAGTGAAGTCTGTTCTGGGCGAATCCTCCGATCTGTTTTCCCTGATTTTTTGGCATTTTTATCGTAGCGCATTGACATAAATGACACGTCTGCTGTCTACCCTATGTAGATTATTGGAGCATGTTCAGGTGGCTCAGTGGGCAGGTTGTGACTGGCAGTCCTTTCATTAATGGTGACAGGTGTTCTTGGAGGTAAACTGAAGTCGTCTTCACTAACGACGGCTGTGAAATCATCCGCAGCTTCACCGATGACTGTTTACAATGTATTCTGCTGCTTGCAGGAATTACAGCAAGATATTCTCATGCATTCTGGAATCAATCACACTAATGATGTCATGGCACTGTGGCTGGTCGCGGGGGGTGGTGCCACACAGATCCGGCATGGCGCAGCGATGACAGGCGGGGGCAGTACAAAAGTAATTTACTGACTATAAACCGTATTAACAACATTTCACTTCTTAGGAGGTTTGGATACGTAAACGTTGCATTATAACATCCGGCATCCGTATTTCCTCGAAGCGTCATTACCCAGACTTTAACCCCTTTAACCCTTCCCACAGCAGCCCTTTCACTTCTTTTGTCCTGGTGGCAGCTGCCCGCGGGCTCATGTTTGGGGGGACGACTTGTATCTTAGTGATACCATTTAACGTACTTTATAATGTATAGAAAACTAAGGAGGGAAAAATGTAAAAACGGCATGTGCCCCATTCTGGGGGTTTGGGGGGGTCTTTATGTCCCCATTGCAGTAACAGTGACGCTCTCTTCACTCTGCGGGTACAAGCGCTGCAATGCAAATTTTATGTTTTTTTTAATCTGCTCTTTTTAAATGCAGTGCCCTGTAAATGAGTTATTCTCGCTGCCCTTTGACCCCCATCGCTGTTCTATTTTTGCATTGATACGGCTGTGTGATCCAATGCTTCTGCAAGGCGACCTGGAGCTTTTATTGGTGCAATTTTGGGGCACGTATGACTTTTTTTTATCATTTTTTCTTGGCAATGAGGAAACAAAAAATGTGCATTTCTGGAGCTGTGAGTCTTTTTCTGACAGTGTTCATTGTGCAGGACCCGGGCAGCTTCACACGAGCGTTTGGGCAAATACTCTCATGGCGGCGCAGTGTGTTTGCACATGACTGAGGTTTGCCGAGGGTCACATTCAGGGCTTTGCGGCGTCTGCGCTTCTTACTGTCATTTTTGTACCTGCAGAGCCAGTTCACGCGCACAAGTGACGCACCCCATAGCTATTACAGCCTAAGAAGTGCCAGCTGTCTTCTTGCGTTTTGCGCAGTGTTTCGCCCCTCCCCTGCGTATTTGCATACCTGCCATAGACTTCTATGGCAGTTTTGCTGCGCAGCACGCAGAGAGATAGAGCAGGTCCGCACTCAGTGAAATCAGTGGGTTCTGCGCTCTGTTTAGCGCATGCAGATTTTGCTCACGCAAAAACGTGTGCGAACGCACTCGTATGAAGAAGCCCTAATAATGTGTGCTTTTAATAAAGTGGAGTTTTTAGATTTGTTTGTTATTTTATTTTTGATGCAACAACTGGGAAGATGGGAGGTTATTAGACTTTTAATATTTTTTTATTTTCTAAATTATTTCCTTTTTTTAGTCCACACAGGGGACTTGGACTTGCGGTTGTTTGACTGCTTATTCAGTATACTATATACATTGTATTCAGACAGGTATCCTATTAGGAGGTGCCTCAGGCACATCTTAATACCCTGTTTCCCTGAAAATAAGACATACCCTGAAAATAAGACATAGCATGATTTTCCAGAATTTTTGAGGATGCAAAATGATTTTTCAGGCTTTTTGAGGATGCTTGAAATATAAGCCCTACTCCAAAATTAAGCCCTGCTAACAGTTAATTAAAAAAGTTAATTTAAATAGTGTCCAGGCAGCTATACATGTAAAAAAGTTAAACCTTTTTGAACAAAAATTAATATAAGACACAGTCTTATTTTCGGGGAAACACGGTAGGCAACCATTTACGGCAGCCCTGGGGAGCTTCAGCAGGCTCCATGCCGCCATGACACCCAGACGCCCCCCAGGATCTCATTGTTGGAGGTTGTTCAGGATATCTCAAACCCAAGTGGGACATTTAAATGCTGCTGTCAGAACTGTGGGCTGTGGATAGGGGTAATGTACGATTCTGGCGCAGCCCCTTTAAGTATATGAACCCTCCTACAGCGCGGAATAATAGAAACAATCTCTTAGTTAAGTTTATTTTTAATAATAACTATTTGCCTCCATCTTTGTGATCGCAGCGCGATCCTGCGATTCTGTACCATCCGCCTGTCACAAACAGCCCATCCGCGACTCCTTTCGTGTAGCGCCATGACTTGGTTTAACACTTTCACACCCCCCCCCCCCCCCCCCCCCCATTCGGTTGGCAATAAGAATCTCTTGTGAGAACAGCAACAATGAATCGTCTATAAATGTATCCAGAGTTTTGTGCACACAGGAAGTTTGCAGACAACTTGCTGTCGCCAAGATCCACTGCCTCATATTTACTCTGCGCCTCGGTGAGAGACAGAACAATGCAGGACTGCTGGTCGTGTCAGACGTCGCTGTGCCGCCGCGGTCACACAATGTCCCTTCTGCAAAACGACACTTTTTTGCACTTTGACATCGAGGTGTTTTTGGGAAGCAAAAAATGCTGCATCCATATTCTAGTCGGAGGTCGATAATAAAATAGGAGCCATCGCCGGTTTATATCGGCGGCGATTCTCACTAGTGCTGCATTTTTTTCAAATTCTAGAACGTTCTAGGCGCTTTTCCATAGACTTCTCTAAAGAAAAAAAATATCAAAGAAATTCCACCTGTGTGACTAAAGAACGTCCCCAGAACCCGAACGCCGGATCCTGGTTTCATGGGTTTTTATTTCACAAATGGCGCGTTTGTTCCAGTTTTGATGCCTTTCCTAAATAAAGAGCTGGAGGGCCGCCGTCAGGGGTGTGATGCCGCTTATCGCAGTGTTTTTCCTTCATTTGGCCCGATGGGGCTCCAGTCGGTGCCGCTTCACATTTGTCTCCAGCCTCCAGTGAGACGGCGACACGATCTGCAGCTCTTTAGCAGGAGGCGACTCTTAAATCTGTCTAAAAACTTCCCTCCAATCAAACGCCGCCCTTTTTTCTGCACATTCTGAAGTCAGAAGCGTAACATCTGTGGTTTGGGCGCCAATCAGTAGTAAATTTGTCTAAAATGATTTGCATAAAAATCAATCAGAAAATGTAGAAATCTGCATCCCACTCGCATGTAACTCATGTGCGAGCGAGGGTGATGCGACTTTTAACAATAGAGGTGGTCATGTGTTCTTTCTTCCGGCGGTGCGGCCGTCTTATCCTGCAGGAGCGCGGCCGGATCGGCGCCCGGATGACTGAGCCCTGAAAATGTAAATAAAATTCTAAGTGAAGTGAAATGGGAAAAAAACCGATTCCGCCGTCTTTGGGGGGGCTTATTTCTATGGCGCACACACTGCAGCACAAATGACATGCTAACTTCATTCTGTGGGTCGGTACGATTACCTCCAGACCAAACTCCCATTTTTTGCTGCACTATCGCTGAAATACAATGATCTTCTTCATCTTTCATGTTTTTGTGGAGCATCTTGTATTTTCCACTGATATCATTTTGGAGTACATACAACTTTTCTAGTTTTCCCCCCACACTGGTCACCTACTGTCTGTAGTATCACAGCGCTCAAGAAAGACGTCCAGCCCCTCTCAGGCCCCCCGTCCACGGGCAGTAAATCGCTGGCGAATCATGCCGGCTGAAGCTTTCCATAGCGTTGCTATGGAAAGTGCCGCCCCGTGTCCACGAGCGGAGAATCATTGCGATTCTCCGCTCATGGCCGGCAGTTCGCAGCATTCCCTGACTCTCCCCGGTCAGCCTATCTGTCAGATTAGGCTGACCAGCGGTGATTCGTCTGCCGCTCCTGCAGCGAGATACCGCAACGCCCATGGACAGGGGGCCTTAAACTCCTCTATGGATCTTGCCATCACCACGTCCTCAGGCAGAGAGTTCCACAGCCTCACTGCTCTTACAGTAAAGAACCCCCTTCTGTGTTGGTGATGAAACCTGCTTTCCTCTAGACGTAGCGGATGCCCTCTTGTTACCGTCGCAGTCCTGGGTATAAACAGATCATGAGAGAGATCCTTGTATCGTCCCCTCATGTATTTATACATAGTTATTTGGTCGCCCCTTATCTGTCTTACTTCTGGGGTGAATAATCCCAGTTTTGGTGCCTCTCTGGGTATTCCAGTCCCTTCATTCCATGTATTAGTTTAGTTGCCCTTCTTTGAACCCCCTCCAGCACTGTGACATCTTTCCTGAGCCCCGGTGACCAGAACTGTACGCAGTATTCCATGTGAGGCCTGACAAGTGCCTTATATAGTGGGGGGGTAATGTTCTCCCCCCTCGCCCCTACAGATGGTCTCCTACTTGCGAACAGGTTCCGTTCCAGGAGGCTGTTTGCAAGTCCGAACAAATGTTTGTATGGAGTGGGCTCGCGGGTGGATCCCGCTCCATACTATGTTGGGTGCAGACTGTTCTTACAGCCGACACCCGGCGGCAGCAGCACCGACGAACCGCTGTCAGAGGGGTATTTAAAAAGTTAACAGTTCCGACGAGCGGCTCGGCTTGTCGGAACTGCTGCCATAAGAAACAGCCGGCACCCGGCGTTCAGGGGGCCCGTACAGTGTCCCGCGATAAGATCGCAAGACACTGTGCGGTTGCTAGGCAGCCTGGGGCCTTCTATCAGGCTTGATAGAAGCCTGCCGGGTCCCTGCACAGTATGATGTAATGCCATAACATTACATCATAGTGCAGGACAGATAGTTCGCATCTTGCGAAGTTCGTAAATCGAACGTTTGCAAGTCGGGGACTTTCTGTATACCTCGTTTAATGCACCCCAAGACTTTATGAGCTTTTGCAGCAGCTGACTGGCATTGATTGCTCCAGTTTAGTCTACAGTCCACTAGTACCCCCAGGTCTTTTCCCTAGCAGCACCCCATTTAGTGTATATTGGTGACATCCGTTCCTCCTGCCCATGTGCAGAACCTTACATGTATCCACATTGACCTTCATTCACCATCCCCCCCCCCCCCCCCCCCGATCCCCCGGCTTATCTCGGTCCACTTGTAGCCGCAGATTGTCCTCCTTCGTATTAATTATATTGTGTAATTTTGTGTCATCTGCAAATATTGATATTTTGCTGTGCAGCCCCTCTATCAGGTCATTGATAAATATATTGTACAGAATGGGGCCTAATACTGAGCTCTGTGGCACCCCGCTAGTGACGGGGGCCCAATCAGAGTACGAACCATTTATTACCACCCTCTGCTTTCTATGGCCGCCTGCACACGGGCGGAAATCCCGCGACGGGATTTCCCGCGGGATTTCCGCCACTGAAAGCCTGCATAGGAGTGCATTACAATACGCACTCCTATGCAGACGGCCGCAGTTTGGCCACGCGAAATCTCACGCGGCAAACAAACCGCGGCATGTCCTATTTTTGTGCGGGGCGGGTGAGTACGCGCTCGTCTCTGCAGGCACTCAGGTCGGGTCCCGCGGCGAGAATTCTCGCCACCGGATCCGACCCACTCGTCTGCAGGCGGCCTATCTCTGAGCCAGTTCTTTACCCAGATACACACGTTTTCACCCAATCAGAGCTTCTCATTTTATATATCAGCCTATTATGCGGCACGGTGTCAGATGCTTTAGAGAAGTCCAGATATACGAGATCAATAGACTCTCCCAGGTCCAGCCTAGAGCTTACTTCATCGTAGAAGCTGATCAGATTGGTCTGACATGATCGCCCCTCATGAACCCGTGCTGATGAGGGGTTATATCGTTGTTCTCCTTGAGGTGTTCTAGGATGGCGTCTTTCAGAAACTCCTCCAATATTTTTCCAATTATTGAAGTGAGACTTACTGGCCTGTAGTCACCAGGCTCACTTTTTCCAACGTGTGGGATAAATAATGCATCATATTGATAGATCAATCTTTTACAGATACTGCCAGGAGAGACCGATGCTAGAAATATTTTATCCTGAGGCATCTCTGTATTAATACATTATTAACAGGTGGACGTCAGTACTGAGCTGCAGCTTTAACAAACTCCCTTTTATTAACTCTTGCAGCATCGACATAATGCGCCTTATTTGAATGTCAAACACTTGTCTGCTGGGTCATAAAAACTTTGAGCCCCATTTAGGGAAATATGTCCTTCAGCCCAAGCAGCAATATGGAAATGAGCAGGTTATGCAAATACAGTCACACAGTTCTTGCTGTGGGTGGGGGTGTGACATAGGCTCAGGATACGAGGTGGACTACAAAATATAGCTTTTTACTACAGCTGCTAACAGCAAGTCGATATTCTCGAATGATATAAACAAGGGATAGATAACTATTATGCAACACTTTAACGTTTAATAATAAGGCCTGACTATCACTTTCTAATGATCGCAACACTTGGCAAACATGGTAAGCAATGTACATTTGGTGCACACTTGTCTAGCAGAATACCCGTACAATGAGAAAGTAACGTCTCTGGAGGAAGTGAGTATTCAAAAACAAACAGCATCTCTCTGCACACATTCTGTATTCAACAAAGAGGCATCTGAGAAGCTTGTGCACAACAAGGGAAAAGATACGTTTCTTTTAACACAAAGCTTCAATGATAATTAAAGTGATACGTCAAAGTCTCTATCTAGCAGGCCTGCTTACTATCTGTCTTTAATTGTTTTTACTGAGGCACTTTCTTCATTTACGGATTCGTGTTCTTTTCACGGTAATGGGGCTACAGAGGTTCCCAATGTCTGTCGCTGGTCTCTAATCCAATAAGCCATAGAATGATGGGTCAGTCTCTGTAATGACTCTGGCACGTTCTGGCTGTGGCCTTTGTGATTCTGCAGTACAGACTCCTGAACGGTACTGTCTTGAAAAACCTTCCCAGCGCAGAGCTGCTGCAGACACAGTAAGGCCTCCTGCAGACGGCCAGGTCGGATCCCGCTGCAAGAATTCTAGCAGCGGGATCCGACCCATGCCCCTGTAGAGACCACTGCGGCTCACCTGCTCCCAGCGTCTCCCCGCTCTGCTATGTGCCAGTTGCCACCCAGCTGGGGCATGCACAGAGCTGGCTCGTCACTACTGACGTTTCTGTACGGGCCTCAGTGAGGCTCGCCCAGAAATAGGACAAGCCGCGATTTGTTTTCCGCACGTGTTTTCATGCAGTCAAATTGCGGCTGTGATTATCTAATGCAATCCTATGGCAGCGGGCATGGACGGAAATTCTGCGGGAAATCCCACCGCGGAATTTCCGCCCGTGTGCAGGGGGCCTAAGCAGCACACTGAGTCTCTCAGCTGCTGCTACTCTCGGACAGCTACACAAAGTGCTTAGTGGCTCTATCCAGCCACTTCCTCCATCCTTAGGATGTTTGCACTCGTTCTGGGATGGAGCTTCACTTTGGCGCAAAATCAATAATTTGTGAAAATATTCATTCGCACGGACAAATGAATTTTTGGAAATGAATTTGCATTTCCGCGGCTCCACCTTACATTCTCACAGTGAAATATTGTGCGCACAATATAAACACACAGCACAAGCTAGGATGCATGCGAGTGCCTACAGGGCACGTATAAATGTGGTTTTGTTCCATGAGTTTCAATAAATCAATAAATTCTATGTCAAAAGGAATAAAAACGAAAATTGTAAAATCAGTGTTTTTTTCCCAACAAGTGTCCAAACTCTTCCATCGTGTCACGACTAGAAGACACTCCCCTGCTGGATTGTTAGACACTCCCCTGCTGGATTGTTAGACACTCCCCTGCTGGATTGTTAGACACTCCCCTGCTGGATTGTTAGACACTCCCCTGCTGGATTGTTAGACACTCCCCTGCTGGATTGTTAGACACTCCCCTGCTGGATTGTTGGACACTCCCCTGCTGGATTGTTAGACACTCTCCTGCTGGATTGTTAGACACTCCCCTGCTGGATTGTTAGACACTCCCCTGCTGGATTGTTAGACACTCCCCTGCTGGATTGTTAGACACTCCCCTGCTGGATTGTTAGACACTCCCCTGCTGGATTGTTAGACACTCCCCTGCTGGATTGTTAGACACTCCCCTGCTGGATTGTTAGACACTCCCCTGCTGGATTGTTAGACACTCCCCTGCTGGATTGTTAGACACTCTCCTGCTGGATTGTTAGACACTCCACTGCTGGATTGTTAGACACTCCCCTGCTGGATTGTTAGACACACCCCTGCTGGATTGTTAGACACTCCCCTGCTGGATTGTTAGACACTCCCCTGCTGGATTGTTAGACACTCCCCTGCTGGATTGTTAGACACTCCCCTGCTGGATTGTTAGACACTCCCCTGCTGGATTGTTAGACTCTCCCCTGCTGGATTGTTAGACACTCCCCTGCTGGATTGTTAGACACTCCCCTGCTGGATTGTTGGACACTCCCCTGCTGGATTGTTAGACACTCCCCTGCTGGATTGTTAGACACTCCCCTGCTGGATTGTTAGACACTCCCCTGCTGGATTGTTAGACACTCCCCTGCTGGATTGTTAGACACTCCCCTGCTGGATTGTTAGACACTCCCCTGCTGGATTGTTAGACACTCCCCTGCTGGATTGTTAGACACTCCCCTGCTGGATTGTTAGACACTCTCCTGCTGGATTGTTAGACACTCCCCTGCTGGATTGTTAGACACTCCCCTGCTGGATTGTTAGACACTCCCCTGCTGGATTGTTAGACACTCCCCTGCTGGATTGTTAGACACTCCCCTGCTGGATTGTTAGACACTCCCCTGCTGGATTGTTAGACACTCCCCTGCTGGATTGTTAGACACTCCCCTGCTGGATTGTTAGACACTCCCCTGCTGGATTGTTAGACACTCCCCTGCTGGATTGTTATGTCCTGTCTTCTGACTAGTAGTTGGGACAGTTAGGATGTAGCTCTTCCCACAGATTGTCAATTTGAGTCAATTTGACCTCATTGTTCAGCTAATCTTGTTTATTGCAAAGTTCCTCATAAGTTCCTGCTTTCAAGTATCCCTGGCTTCTGCAGTGTGGTTGCTGGTGACAGCAGTAACAATGTGAATTTAAATCCACTTTTCCTTGTTGAATTGTAGTACCTTGTTCTGGTGTAGTTTGCTCCTCTCTGTGCGGCTTTATTTCTCTGGTTTTCTAGTCCAGGCTTTGCTTCCTACTGTCTGACTCTTTTCTGCTCTTTTTCCTGTTTTTTTGATCTGCCTGGCTTTGGTTCATTATTAACCTTGCGTTTTTGACTTCTTGATCTCAGAGACCGTATTTCAGATAAGCGTCACCAGTAGGGATAACCGAGGGCCACTTAGGGACAGTGGTGTCTGGCGTTAGTATCAGTGTCAGGGAAAGACATAGGAAGTGCTAACATTAAGAATAGGATTTCTCTGATTGTTATCTCTGTTCTATATCATCTCCACTGTCGGTGTCATCAGTTTGGTATGTCAATACATGCTTCATATCTATTCTTTCAACTCCAGTTGTTACACTATTTGGCCCTACTGTAAGTCTTGGGAGTATCTGAGTAAGGAAGAGATTCTTTGAGCTCAGAAAAGGTGACAGCAATAGGGTAAGTGAATTCCTACCATTTGGTGTCTAGCTGGTGATGTTACACAGCATTTGGTAAGCTTAACCCCTTCCCCCTCTGTGACGTACATGTGTGTCAAAGAGGTGCAGGTTGGGTATTAAGTGGTCTCGGGAGCCGAGCATTCTGCATACCTAGGAGTGTTTGAAACAGTGGCCACAGTATGTAAGCCGTCAACTGGAAAGGGGATCCCCTTCTGACTTGTCATCGGCTACCTATAATGCAATTGTGGGGTGCCAATGGTATCCCAGTGAAGGCTCCAAGGGCTCTCATGTATTTAACCATATTAAGTTATTAAGCCCTGCCTGTGCTTTAATATGTGAAGAATACCATATACTGCAATACTGAGGTATTGCAGTATACTTTAGAAGTGATCAAATAATCACTTTTAGTCACAGTTGGGATTAAAAATTGTAAGATTAAGGCCGCCTTCACACGGGCAAGAAAATCACTTGAGATTTGTACATTGTGAGATGCACGAATCTGGAATCGGGTCATACACATGAGCGATTCGGGAAACAAATCCCGGCATGTTCTGTCTTTGTACTCTAGCATCGCACCTCCCATTGTTTCCAATAGGGCTGGCGGCAGCATCGCAGCACGGGCTAGGCGCACGCAATGCAATGCGAGGTCACCCATTAAAAAACAATGTGAGAACCTTATCCGTGGCGTGGAATTGCTTTCCCCCCGAAGTGATGCGAGGGGCTTTGACATAAAAACGCCTCACATCCACGGGTAATTCACATGTTGGCGAGTGCTTGTCCGTGTGAAGTTAGCCTAAGGCCGCTTTCACACGGACGACAAAATTGCGCAATTTCTTGCGATGCGACAGCGCTACAAATCGCTTGTATGTGAAGCCCGTGCTCCCCTATGGGTTCCTTCACATGAGCCATGTTTTGTAGGCTGTTACATTGCAAGAATACAAAATCACGGCGCGCTCTATACAGCCGCGATTTGGGATGTTTTGCTGCACACGTTTCCCTATGGAGCCTTCCTTTGTGCTGCATCGGACAAAAGCGCTGTTTTCATGTGTTGTGATGTAAGTTTTACAGCAGGAAGTCCTACTGTTTGAGCCCCAAAATAATCACCTTATACTTACTGACTAAGGAGGGCAGATGGCTGCAGATGGCGGTCTCATCGGTGTCCCTCACAGGTGTAATTAGCTCCCCCTTCTGGCAGTCTGCTGCCTGCATGCTGAGGGGATGCAGCTATGTGCCCTCCTTAGTCAGTAAATATCCGGGCGTGTTCTGTGATTGCTAAAATAATCCCTATCTGCATTAAAAGAATAACAAAACAATACATCCCCTAAGAGGCGCCGTCCGCTCCGCCGTACATCTCATTCTGTAGTCTGTAGTCTTCTGTCAGTGCTTCCTGGTCAGTGGTTTCAAAAACCCCGCCTCCAGGAAGTGCTGGCTCTGATTGGTTCTCGAGCACCGCGGCTAAGCCAATCACTGCAGCGCTCGGTGAACCAATCACAGCCATTCAATGCTTAGTGATGTATTGAGTTTTTTATGTAGCCAGGGCTTATTTTCATAGTGGAGCTTATATTTCAACCCCCTCCTAAAATCCCAGCAAAAGAGCACTACAACGTCGTGCCAAACAAAATCACCGTGAGAAAATGATATCACCCTGAACACTAAAGTGATATTGCTGTGATGTTGTCCTGGCGATATTGCTGTCGCCCGCGTGAAAGAGGCCGAAGTCAAACAAAGTTTAAAAAATAATTAAAATATATATATTTTTAAAAGCATTATGACTAGGGATGAGCGAGTATACTCGCTAAGGCACTACTCGCTCGAGTAATGTGCCCTAGCCGAGTATCTACCTGCTCGTCCCTGAAGATTCGGGAGCCACTGCAGGTGACAGGTGAGTTGCGGAGGGGAGCAGGGGAGAGCGGGCGGGAGAGAGGGAGAGAGAGATCTCCCCTCCGTTCCTCCCCGCTCTCCCCCCCTGCTCCCCGCCCCGCGCCGGCCCCCGAATCTTCAGAGACGAGCGGGAAGATACTCGTCTAAAGCACATTACTCGAACGAGTAGTGCCTTAGCGAGTATACTCGCTCATCCCTAATTATGACCATGGCAATTAAATGCCCCAATCAGAGTCCCAAACGCTCCCCCCCTGCGATTAGATTGCGGGTGCCGCCTGCTTGCCTTGGCACTCGAGGGCATTCTGTCCAAGAAAACGTGTAATAAAAAGCAATCAAAAAGTCACATGTGCTGCAAAATGGTACCAATAGAAATGACCCCGCAGAACTATGACGGAAAAATAAAAAGGTTACGGCGGTCAGAAGATGGCAGTCAGAAGACGGCGGTCAGAAGACGGCGGTCAGAAGACGGCGGTCAGAAGACGGCGATCAGAAGACGGCGGTCAGACGATAGGTTTATATTTTTAAAGATATTTTATATTTTAAAAATAGTACAGAAATAAATAAAGTTGTTCTAATCGGACCGCCCCCAGAATAATGTTATCGGGTTATTTCTGCTGCAGTGTGCATCATAACAAGACCCCCCCCCCCCCCCCAAGATGGCGGAATTGTGTTTTTTTACCATTTCAGACCACTTGGAAATTTTTAACATTTTTCGGTACATTATATGGTGTGATTTGTTAAATGCGGTAAGGAAAAAAATGGAAATAAAGAGGTCCGCGTCCTTAAGGGGTTAATGTACTTCTAAGCCCTTCCTGCTACCTTCGTCTCCTGTCTAAGGCACCACGTGCAGCGGCTTCGTTCCCATGTGTGATTGTGTTCTTGAGAGGCAGGGACAACAATGTAGCACACTCTGTAACGCGGCGCGGTCGGCGAGAGATGCCCTGTTTACCTCATTTCCATACTACACAATGCCGGCTACGTTCCACCTTCGGGCTTGTTGGGACTCGCGGGACGCGCTGCTCCAGATAACTCATTCCATGGTCGGATCTGCAGGGCAGAGCAGACAAGATGCAGGTTCCTCTGCCGTGTCAGGCCGGCTGCAGGAAGGGCCGCCTGATACTTACTGCACTAAGTATTGTCTTTTTCTGCATTATTTCACATTTCTCCACCAAAACCTGATTTCATAGCTGTTGACTTTCTTCCCACATGCCACCGGCTTGTCTTGGTTCAAACTGCTTTCTGCTGGAAGGAGACCGTTCCGTTCACTGTCCATGGGACTGCCAAGACCCCCGAGCGGCCCCCACTTGACTATTTCCGTCAGCCCCACTGTAATGAATGGAGCGCTGACCCCGCACGCTCGGCCGGCGCTCCCTTCATGCTGAAGTGACCCCCTCAGTGACAGGAGAACGGGACAGAGGAGTCCCATTCTCAAGATCGTTGGGGGTCTCAACGGTGTTTCCCCCTTTCCTGCGCAATCCGAACATTTGCTAGCATGGCACAAAAGTTTGTGTGGCGCTTGCTACAATTGTACGGAGGTTCCATACGCCACACAGAGGTGATGTAAGGGGTTTCCGGTCGGATCTAGTAATTGCGGCGACAGATGGAGGCGGAGTCAGGCAAAATAAAATGTTACTCAACAGAAAAATGTAACTTAAACTTTATCACCCTATAAGAGGCTTGAAGACGTAAACATCAAACATCACGTATCGGCGGCACCTTATAGCGACAATGAAGCAGTCACTGGAATCCAAAACATTGTTCACCATCTACGGTGTGGCACGTCGGTCTGCGCATCACTTCTCAGGTTCTCTATAGAGGCAGCTCAGGACTTCACCCTGAAGGACTCATCCGGCTACAGTTTAGCAACTCCTTTCTCAATAGTTCCTCTCTGTATATAGACAGCGCTCTACCTATACTTTTAGGTACCCTTACTCAGACTGGCAGCTGCAGGGATTCCACATCCAGCTGCCATCTGCCCATGTCGTATAGAAGCTGGTTAGCTCGGCACACTCAACACACACCATACATATTGTAGTACCCGAGAGTTGGGGGTCCCACATCACTGCTACAGCCACGTATATAATTAAGAGTATATATCTTTAAGTGTGTGAATGTGTGTGTACCACTTTAAATGTGTTAATTAGATGTGCTCCTACAGCCTATACCCACACGAGTTTGCAGAATTTACCCTAACCTGCTCTCACACTAGCTCAGGGGTTGGATATAGAGTTTTGCTCTAGCCTAGGATTGGTTGAGTGAAAAGGTATAAAATGTAGAGAGTGGTTAGGATTAGTCAGTCAGTCTAGTCCAGGGAGGCCTGAGATAGAGAATGGGAGGTACAAGGAGAAGACCAGTAACAGCCAGTGTGGTGGGAAGGAGAACATCAAACGTGTGAGTACTCAAAGCAAAGTTATTCTGGAGTGTTAGCAGAGGGGAGAGAAGAAGAGGAAAGTTCAGTGGAAGGAAACAGCAGCAAGGAAACATAGAAACATAGTATGCTAGGCTGAATGAAGACAGTGTCCATCTAGTTCAGTCTGTTTCTACCTCCCCCTTGTTGACCCAGGGGAGGGGAAAAAAAACAACGAGGCGGATGCCAATTTAGCTCATTTGGAGGAAAAAATTCATTCTCGACTCCATATTTGCATCCAGAATAATCCCTGGATCAATGTTTGAGTTCTATCTAACTCCAGGACCCGGATCAACAACCCCGCTGGTCACCTAATGTCTATATCCTGTAACATCATAGAAAGACATCTAGTCCCTCTTAACCTCCTCTATGGATCCTGCCATCACCACGTCCTCAGGCAGAGAGTTCCACAGTCTCACTGCTCTTACAGTAAAGAACCCCCTTCTGTGTTAGTGATAAAACCTGCTTTCTTCTAGACGTAGCGGATGCCCTCTTGTTACCGTCGCAGTCCTGGGTATAAACAGATCCTGGCAGAGATCCTTGTATTGTCCCCTCATGTATTTATACATAGTTATTTGGTCGCCCCTTAGCTGTCTTTTTTCCGGGGTGAATAATCCCAGTTTTGGTCCCTCTGTGGGTATTCCAGTCCCGTCATTCCATGTATTAGTTTAGTTGCCCTTCTTTGAACCCCCTCCAGCACTGTAACATCCCTCCTGAGCCCCGGTGACCATAACTGTGCGCAGTATTCCATGTGGGGCCTGACAAGTGCCTTATATAGTGGGAGGATAATGTTCTCATCCTTCGCCCCTATACCTCTTTTACTGCACCCCAAGACTCTATTAGCTTTTGCAGCAGCTGACTGGCATTGATTGCTCCAGTTAAGTCTATAGTCCACTAGTACCCCCAGGTCTTTTCCCTAGCAGTACCCCATTTAGTGTATATTGGTGACATCCGTTTCTCCTGCCCATGTGCAGAACCTTACATTTATACACATTGAACTTCTGTTGCCTTTCCCCCCCCCCCCCCCCCAGCCCCCGGCTTATCTCGGTCCGTTTGTAGCCGCACATTGTCCTCCGTTGTATTAATTATCTTGTATAATTTTGTGTCATCTACAAATATTGATATTTTGCTGTGCAGCCCCTCTATCAGGTCATTGATAAATATATTGAACAGAATGGGGCCCAATACTGAGCTCTGTGGCCCCCACTAACCCCTTTCCGCTCCAGGGCATAAGTTTACGTCCTGCAGCGGGTTACTTCCTGCAACAGGGCGTAAACTTACGTCCTGGGGATAGCGCGAGATCATAAGTGATCTCGCGGTATCCCGCAGTGGGAGCTGGCTGCAACAGCGGGGGAGATGCGCCCCCAGCTGTTAACCCATTCCCTCCAGAGATCTATGTAGATCGCGGCATGGGAAGGGTTCACAGAGGGAGCGCGCTCCCTCTGTGAAGTTGCTGGGCTCTCACGATATAATCGCAGAGAGCCCGGCTGGTTGCTATGGCAACAGGATGCCAGATACCGGCATCCTGTATTGCCATAACCTGTGATCGCTGTATAAGCGATAAGGCATGGCCCTGTCATGGCTTATCACAGCAATCATCAGTGCTGTGCTTTAAGTCCCTCAGAGGGACATGGATGGTGTAAAATAAATAATAAAAATGTACAAAAAAGAAAAATGTAAAAGAAAATGTTTAAAAAACCCTTTTTTTGTGCTTTTTGATATTGTCGCGCCCATAATGATGCGTACAATAAGTTGCACATGCTTTTGACTCTGCACATAAAAAAGCGGTAAAAAAAAGCTAGAAAACTGAGGCAAAAGGCTAATTTTTAGTGTTTTGCCTCCCTAAAAACGCAATAAAAGTGATCAAAAAAGCCGTATGTACCCCAAAATGGTACCAATAAAAACTACAGCTCGTCTCGCAAAAAATAAGCCTTCACACAGATCTGTCAATGGAGAAATAAAAAGGTTTCAGGACTTTAAATGCAATAATTAAGAAAAAAAAAAGATTTCCAAAAAAAGGGGTTTTACTGCAGAAAAGTGGAAAAACCTAAAAAAAAAATAAGAATTTGGGTATCGTTGTAACCGTACCGGTCCGCAGAATAAATTTATTGCATCATTTATGCTGCATAATTAACGCTGTAAAAAAAAACTAAAAATCTATGGCAGAATTGATGCGTTTTCTCTCCCTGCGATCATAAAAAAAATAATAAAACTTTTACAATATATTCTATGTACCCAAAAATAGCACCATCAAAAACTACAGTTCGCCACACAAGAAACAAGCCCTTATGCGGCCGCGTCGACACAAAAGTAGAAAAGTTATAACTTTTGAAAAATGGAGAAGAAAATCCACTAAAAATCGTTGAGTCCTCAAGCCTAAAATAGGCCGTGTCCTTAAGGGGCTAGTGAGGGGGCCCAATCAGAGTACGAACCGTTTATTACCCCCTCTGCTTTCTATCTCTGAGCCAGTTCTTTACCCACTTACACACGTTTTCACCCAATCCGAGCTTCTCATTTTATATATCAGCCTATTATGTGGCACGGTGTCAGATGCTTTAGAGAAGTCCAGATATACGAGATCCATAGACTCTCCCTGGTCCAGCCTAGAACTTACTTCATGGTAGAAGCTGATCAGATTGGTCTGACATGATCGCCCCCTCATGAACCCGTGCTGGCGAGGAGTTATTCCGTTCTTCTCCTCAAGGTATTCTATCGTCTCTCATAAACCCCTCAAATGTTTTTTCAATTACTGAAGTGAGACTTACCGGCCTGTAGTTACTAGGCTCACTTTTGGTCCCCTTTTTGTATATTGGAACCACATTGGCAATAAGCCAATCCAGTGGTACAACCCCGGTCTCTATAGTGTCCCTAAATATAAGATATAGCGGCCTAGCTATCAGATAACTTAGTTCCCTTAGTACCCTTGGGTGTATTCCATCTAGGCCCAGTGATTTATTGATTTTAATCCTCTTTAACTGGTTCCGCACTTCCTCCTGTGTTAGGTATGCAATTTTTAGCGGGAAGGGGGGGCGACGGGGTGGGATTTATTTTATTACCCTGCATCTGGTGTGCCATTTCTTTTTGAGAAAAAGCTATTTAATAGATTTGCCTTCTCCCCATCGTCTTCTATGGTTTCTCCTGTATTATTTGTTAAAGGGCCAGCGCTCTGAGTGCAAGTCCTTTTACTGTTTATATAATTGAAGAATAGCTTCGGGTTGTTTTTGCTCTCTTTGGCGATCCGTCTTTCTGCCTCCTCCTTGGCAGTTTTGATCTTATCTTTGCATATTTTGTTTTTTTCCCTGTATGATTTTAGCTCTTCTTCGCCGCTTTCTTGCTTTAGTAGTTTGAACGCTTTATTTTTTTCATTTATTGCCTCTCTTACCGTCTTGTCGAGCCACATTGGTTTCCTTTTACTTGAAGTTCTTGTATTTTTTAAGTGAATGAACTGCTCACATGAGGTGATTTAGGATCCTTTTGAACTCCTCCCATTTGTCCTCTGTACTGATATTTTTGAGGATGTTGTCCCAATTAATGTTACCGATAGTAGTTCTAAGCTGATCAAATTTTGCTTTACTAAAGTTTAGTTTGTTTGTCGCTCCCTGATAAGGCTTCTTATTGAATGACAGCTGGAAGTTGATTATATTGTGGTCACTGTTCCCCAAGTGCCCCTCAACCTGCACCCCCATGATTCGGTCCGGTTTGTTAGTTAGTACTAGGTCCAGAATGGCCCTCCCTCTCGTTGGTTCCTGCACAAGTTGGGTAAGGTAGTTATCTTTAATTGTTCTCAGGAACTTATCACCCCTGTGAGATTTGCAGGTTTATTATATCCGGATAATTAAAGTCCCCCATGATAATTACTTTGTTGCAGATTGACACCTCTTCTATCTGCCTTAGTAGTAAGGTTTCAGTTTATTCTTTTATTCTATTGCTTTTGATGGTCTATAGAAAACCCCTATCAGGATTTTGTTATTTCTTCCTCCCTGTATCTCTACCCACAGAGATTTCACATGTTCATCTCCTGCCCCTATGTCCTCCCGTAGCCTCGGCATTAAGTAGGATTTACCATACATACACACCCCTCCCCCTTTCTGTTTCCCACAGTCTCTTCTGAAGAGATTGTAACCTTGTAAATTCACCGTCCAATCGCACTTATTATCCAGCCATGTTTCCGTTATTCCCACTGTATTATAGTCTTTATCAGTCATTCTCCTTCAAGCTCACCCACTTTACCGATCAGACGTCCTGCATTCGATGCTATACAATTTATACGGTAAGCAAGTCACAAGTTAATTCTTTCTAGTCCAGGCCACCTAACTAAAGCTATAGTGAATGATTCATGTGGACAGGGACAAGGAGCCCAAACCCAAAAGGCTTCCAAATCCAAAAAAAATGTTTTTCTGATCGAAACTGTCATTGTCTACTTCAAGTAAACGTAATTCAATCTGTGTAACCGCTGCAGAGTTCAAGAATTCGATCTCCCTGCCAATAAAAATGATCAATTGTTTTCACCATCTAAGTCTGCTTCCTGGAGTCCTAGTACTGAGATCCCTGTATGGAGAGGAGAGGTCTCATGGGCCCCGTGAGGCTCCAGGGCCCGGGTGCAACCGCATCCCCTATAGTTACACCCCTGGTGCCGGTCAATATACCTCATCATCTTCTAAATGAGCCCGGGTGATAGGATGCTGTGCAGATCTCTGTGTGCTGTCTAGTTTTGCTAGTCTGGTTTGTGGTCTTCATGTCCGCTGTCTATACTGTATATATATATATATATATGTCTAGTCTTCTTGTGAAGGCTTTTTGAAAATATGCAAATTATTCCTTTGTCCTTAAGGCTCCTGAGGCTAATTATGCAAATGCAGCCTGCCTATCAGTGCAGTAGATGCCATTGAGGCGCAGCCATAAATCTTTCAGGCGCCGGTGGCTGCAGGACAGTCAGTCCACCATGTCGGAGCGGTGGGTACAGGCAGTTGGCACTCTGCCTCAGGCGCAGGGAATACGCTGGTGTTTACACAGGTGCAAAGCAATACCGGGCAGGTGGCATCGATACAGAGAGAGCTCACAGGGTAGATGGTTCACCTTCTTGTCCTCTGTTATTCCTCCTGGAAATGATGGAGGCTATACCCTAAAAAACAAGCCCCTTCAGACACCAAGTTCAGAGTACAGACCTCTGCAGATGGCGCAATATCACTTGTGTTCGAGAGCACAGAAAGGTCACTCAGTGCTTCACAGGAATATAATAACTCTATTCTACAATATTGCTGATTACAGACGGATAGCGAAATATTTTCTGTTTTTATTTTCTGACTGTAGAACTTTTATTCTGACTATTGTGACTTGTGGCTCCTGTGTTATCTATATATAGGTATCACCTCTCAGTGTAATCCTGTCTGTGCAGGGAGGGGAGGAGGTGAGCTGTGACTATTGTGACTTGTGGCTCCTGTGTTATCTATATATAGGTATCACCTCTCAGTGTAACCCTGTCTGTGCAGGGAGGGGAGGAGGTGAGCTGTGACTATTGTGACTTGTGGCTCCTGTGTTATCTATATATAGGTATCACCTCTCAGTGTAACCCTGTCTGTGCAGGGAGGGGAGGAGGAGAGCTGTGACTATTGTGAATGGTGGCTCCTGTGTTATCTATATATAGGTGTCTCCTCTCAGTGTAATCCTGTCTGTACAGGGAGAGGAGGAGGTGAGCTGTGACTATTGTAAATGGTGGCTCCTGTGTTACCTATATATAGGTGTCTCCTCTCAGTGTAATCCTGTCTGTACAGGGAGAGGAGGAGGTAAGCTGTGACTATTGTGAATGGTGGATCCTGTGTTATCTATATATAGGTGTCACCTTTCAGTGTAATCCTGTCTGTACAGGGAGGAGAGGAGGTGAGCTGTGACTATCGTAAATGGTGGCTCCTGTGTTACCTATATATAGGTGTCTCCTCAGTGTAATCCTGTCTGTACAGGGAGAGGAGGAGGTGAACTGTGACTGTTGTGAATGGTGGACCCTGTGTTATGTATATATAGGTGTCTCCTCTCAGTGTAATCCTCTCTATGCAGGGAGGGGAGGAGGTGAGCTGTGACTATTGTGAATGGTGAATCCAGTGTTATTTATTAATAGGTGTCTCCTCTCAGTGTAATCCTGTCTGTGCAGGGAGGGGAGGAGGTGAGCTGTGACTATTGTGAATGGTGGCTCCTGTGTTATCTATATATAGGTGTCACCTCTCAGTGTAATCCTGTCTGTACATGGAGGGGAGGAGGTGAGCTGTGATTATTGTAAATGGTGGCTCCTGTGTTATCTATATATAGGTGTCACGTCTCAATGTAATCCTGTCTGTACAGGGAGGGGAGGAGGTGAGCTGTGACTTATTGTGAATGGTGGATTCTGTTTTATCTATATATAGGCATCTCCTCTCAGTGTAATCCTGCCTGTACAGGGAGGGGAGGATGTGAGCTGTGACTATTGTGACTTGTGGCTCCTGTGTTATCTATATATAGGTGTCTCCTCTCAGTGTAATCCTGTCTGTACAGGGAGGGGAGGAGGTGAGCTGTGACTATTGTGAATGGTGGCTCCTGTGTTATCTAGGTATAGGCGTCACCTCTCAGCGTAATCCTGCTTGTACAGGGAGGGGAGAAGGTGAGCTGTGACTCTTGTGAATGGTGTTTCCTGTGTTTTATATATATATACTATCTGATATACCCGGCTTCGCCCGAGTTAATTTGGTACTGGTGTTTATCTGGTGTTCACACGGAAAATCGTATGAAGTCGTCGTTACTTTAGAGATACCGAGGAAAAAAATATGTTCACCATTTTGCATGGTTCTTTGCATTGCCCAGAAATCACCACATGGAGGTAACCATGCAACGTTTCCTTTATATAAAATGACACCAGGAAGTAAGAGAATTAGATTCTGTACGTAAAATTTGGACGCTAATTCTTTTGCGCTTAGAATTAAATAATCGAGATGGGACCTATCAGCTTTTCCTATTTATGGCATAATCAATGCTCGTGCCAAATTTCAAGTTTCTATGACATCAAGAAGTTGGAGAATTAGATTACATACGTAAAATTTGGACGCTAATTCTTTTGCACTTAGAATTGAATAATCGAGTTGGGACCCATTAGCTTTTCCTATTTATGACATAATCAATGCTCATGCCAAATTTCAAATTTCTATGCCATCAGGAAGTGAGAGAATTCGATTACGTACGTAAAATTTGGACACTAATTCTTTTGCGCTTAGAATCGGATAATCCAGTTGGGACCCATTAACTTTTCTATTTATGACATAATCAATGCTTGTGCCAAATTTCATATTTCTATGCATCAGGAAGTGAGAGAATTAGATTCCGTATGTAAAATTTGGACGCTAATTCTTTTGCACTAGAATTGAATAATCGAGTTGGGACTGCTTTACTTGTCCTCTTTTGGACATAGTCTATGCTTGTGCCAAATTTTATGTTTCTACGACATCGGGAAGTTGGAGAATTTTTGGCGTGTCAGTCAGTCAGTGAATCATTGAGTGAGTCAGTGAGGGCTTTCGTCTTTATATATATAGACTAGCTGATATACCCGGCTTCGCCCGAGTTAATTTGGTACTAGTGTTTATCTGGTGTTCACACGGAAAATCTTATGAAGTCGTGGTTAATTTAGAGATACTGAGAAAAAACATATGTTCACCATTTTGCATAGTTCTCTGCGTTACCCAGGAAACACCACGTGGAGGTAACCATGCAACATTTCCTCTATATAAAATGACATCAGGAAGTGAGAGATTTAGATTATGTACGTAAAATTTGGACGCTAATTCTTTTGCGCATAGAATTGAATAATCGAGTTGGGACCCATTAACTTTTCATATTTATGACGCAATCAATGCTTATGCCAATTTTCCCGTTTCTATGACACCGGGAAGTGAGAGAATAAGATTCCGTACGTAAAATTTGGACGCTAATTCTTTTGCGCATAGAATTGAATAATGAAGTTGGGACCCATTAGCTTTTCCTTTTTATGCCATAATCAATGCTCGTGCCAAATTTCACGTTTCTATGACACCGGAAAGTGAGAAAATTACATTCTGCACGTAAAATTTGGACGCTAATTCTTTTGCGCATATAATTGAATAATCGAGTTGGGATCTATGAAGTTTTCCTATTTATGACATAATCAATGCTCGTGTCAAATTTCACGTTTCTATGACAAAGGAAAGTGAAAGAATTAGATTCAGTACGTAAAATTTGGACGCTAATTCTTTTGTGCATAGAATTGAATAATTGAGTTGGGACCCATTAGCTTTTCCTATTTATGACATATTCAATGCTCGTGCCAAATTTCCCGTTTCTATGACACCGGAAAGTGAGAAAATTACATTCCGCACGTAAAATTTGGACGCTAATTCTTTTGCGCATAGAATTGAATAATTGAGTTGGGACCCATTAGCTTTTCCTATTTATGACATAATCAATGCTTGTGCCAAATTTCACGTTTCTACGACATCGGGAAGTGAGAAAATTACATTCCGCACGTAAAATTTCGATGCCAATTCTTTTGCGCATAGAATTGAATAATGGAGTTGGGACCCCTTAGCATTTTCTATTTATGACATAATCAATGCTCGTGCCAAATTTCCTGTTTCTATGACACCGGAAAGTGAGAAAATTACATTCCACACGTAAAATTTGGACGCTAATTCTTTTGCGCATAGAATTGAATAATCGAGTTGGGACCCATTAGCGTTTCCTATTTATGACATAATCAATGCTCGTGCCAAATTTCCCGTTTCTATGACACCGGAAAGTGAGAAAATTACATTCCGCACGTAAAATTTGGACGCTAATTCTTTTGCGCATAGAATTGAATAATGGAGTTGGAACCCTATAGCTTTTCCAATTATGACATAATCAATGCTCGTGCCAAATTTCACGTTTCTATGACACCGGAAAGTGAGAAAATTAGATTCCGTATGTAAAATTTGGACGCTAATTCTTTTGCGCATAGAATTGAATAATCGAGTTGGGACCCATTAGCTTTTCCTATTTATGACATAATCAATGCTCTTGCCAAATTTCACGTTTCTATGACACCGGAAAGTGAGAAAATTACATTCCGTACGTAAAATTTGGACGCTAATTCTTTTGCGCACAGAATTGAATAATCGAGTTGGGACCCATTAGCTTTTCCTATTTATGACATAGTCAATGCTCCTGCCAAATTTCGAGTTTCTATGACATTGGGAAGTGAGAGATTTAGATTATGTACGTTAAATTTCGACACCAATTCTTTTGCGCTAGAATTGAATAATCGAGTTGGGACCCAATTATTTTTCCTATTTTGGAGATAATCTATGCTCGTGCCAAAATTCATGTTTCTACAACATAGGGAAGTTGGAGAACTTTTGGTGAGTCAGTCAGTGAGTGAGTCAGAAAGGGCTTTCGTCTTTATATATATATACTAGCTGATATACCCGGCTTCGCCCGAGTTAATTTGGTACTGGTGTTTATCTGGTGTTCACACGGAAAATCTTATGAAGTCGTGGTTACTTTAGAGATACTGAGGAAAAACATATGTTCACCATTTTGCATAGTTCTCTGCGTTACCCAGGAAACACCACGTGGAGGTAACCATGCAACGTTTCCTTCATATAAAATGACATCAAGAAGTGAGAGAATTAGATTACGTACATAAAATTTGGACACTAATTCTTTTGCGCTAGAATTGAATATTCGAGTTGGGACCCATTCACTTTTCCTATTTATGACATAATCAATGCTCATGCCAAATTTCCCGTTTCTATGACACCGGAAAGTGAGAAAATTTGATTCAGTACTTAAAATTTGGACGCTAATTCTTTTGCGCAAAGAATTGAATAATCGAGTTGGGACCCATTAACTTTTCCTATTTATGACATAATCAATGCTCGTGCCAAATTTCCCGTTTCTATGACAAAGGAAAGTGAGATAATTACATTCCGTACGTAAAATTTTGACGCCAATTCTTTTGCGCATAGAATTGAATAATCGAGTTGGGACCCATTCGCTTTTCCTATTTATGACATAATCAATGGTCATGCCAAATTTCCTGTTTCTATGACACCGGAAAGTGAGAAAATTACATTCCGCACGTAAAATTTGGACGCTAATTCTTTTGTGCATAGAATTGAATAATCGAGTTGGGACCCATTAGTTTTTCCTTTTTATGACATAATCAATGCTCCTGCCAAATTTCACGTTTCTATGACATTGGGAAGTGAGAGATTTAGATTATGTACGTAAAATTTTGACGCCAATTCTTTTGCGCATAGAATTGAACAATCGAGTTGGGACCTATTAACTTTTCCTATTTATAACATAATCAATGCTCCTGCCAAATTTCCCGTTTCTATGACATTGGGAAGTGAGTGATTTTGATTATGTACGTTAAATTTCGATGCCAATTCTTTTGCGCTAGAATTGAATAATCGAGTTGGGACCCAATTTTTTTTCCTATTTTGGAGATAATCTATGCATGCGCCAAATTTCATGTTTCTACGACATCGGGAAGTTGGAGAACTTTTGGCGAGTCAGTCAGTGAGTGAGTGAGTGAGTGAGTGAGTGAGTCAGTGAGTGAGTGAGTCAGTGAGGGCTTTCAGCTTTATATATATAGATATATATCTCCTCTCAGTGTAATCCTGCCTGTACAGGGAGGGGAGGAGGTGAGCAGTGACTATTGTAAACGTTGAGTCCTGTGTTATCTATATTTAGATGTCCCCTCTCAGTGTAATCCTGTCTGTGCAGGGATGGGGAGGAGGTGAACTGTGAGTCTTGTGAATGGTGGCTCCTGTGTTATCTATATATAGGTGTCTCCTCTCAGTGTAATCCTGACTGTACAGGGAGGGGAGGAGGGGAGCTGTGACTATTGTGAACTGTGGATCCTGTGTTATCCATATATAGGTGTCTCCTGTCAGTGTAATCCTGTATGTACAGGGTGGGGAGGAGGTGAGTTGTGACTCTTGTGAATGGTGGCGCCTGTGTTATCTATGTATAGGTGTCACCTCTCAGTGTAAGCCTGTCTGTACAGGGATGGGGAGGAGTTGAGCTGTGACTATTGTGAATGGTGGCTCCTGTGTTATCTATATATAGGTGTCTCCTCTCAGTGTAATCCTGCCTGCACAGGGAGGGGAGGAGGCGAGCTGTGACTATTGTGAATGGTGGCTCCTGTGTTATCTATATATAGGCGTCTCCTCTCAGTGTAATCCTGTCTGTACAGGGAGGGGAGGAGGTGAGCTGTGACTATTGTGAATGGTGGCTCCTGTGTTATCTATATATAGGTGTCTCCTCTCAGTGTAATCCTGCCTGCACAGGGAGGGGAGGAGGCGAGCTGTGACTATTGTGAATGATGGATCCTGTATTATCTATATATAGGCGTCTCCTCTCAGTGTAATCCTGTCTGTGATGATAATAAGATGACAGCTTAGAGGTTTTCTCTACAGAACAGGAAGTGTCAGACTATTATTAGGCTTAGTGGTCAGTGTGCAGGGAGGGGAGGAGGTGAGCTGTGACAGACAATTATTATGCTCGGTAGTCAGTAAGCAAGGAGGGGAGGGGGTGAGCTGTGACAGACTATTATTAGGCTTAGTGGTCAGTGTGCAGGGAGGGGAGGAGGTGAGCTGTGACAGACTATTATTAGGCTTAGTGGTCAGTGGGAAAGTGCAGGATTTCAGGATTATTCATTGTGACATGGAAAATTTTAAAAAACACCAATTATTTTTTTATTTTGTTTGATAGAAAAATGTGATTTTTGCCAGAGGTTTCTGTGGCCCGCCCCTTTGACGGGAGCGCTGTAATAGTGGGGGATGTAAGGATGCACATAAACTTCTTCCTCCATTTTGTTAGGCTGTATTTACGTGAGCGACACAAATTGCGCCCGATATATTGTACGGTACACTTCACATTGCACACAGACACTCGGGCCGCGGGCCGCGCAGCGTACAGGACTCACATTACTCGCACCCTTGTCCCAGGAGACTTGCATGAAAATGGGATTTGCATTGATCTTTCAAATTCGGACGGGTCAGAACTCATGTGAGTCTAATGTGTGAAAGTGGCGTTAAGTGTTGGAAAAACCTAATGGGGCATCTTTACTTGTTAGCAATTTACTCGTTCATGCCCCTCGGCGACCATAAAGGCGAGCTCCTCCATGTTTTTTGGTTTTGCTTCTTTCAGTAGTGTGATATCCATGCCAGTATCCACTCTGACAGTATCAGCCATCATGTCCTTTGGCTCCCGGTCTTCTTTTGCCGCTGATCTGTCCAAGCATTAGAGATTTTTCTAGCAACTCTGCTCACATTATATGGCCAAAATCCGTGAGTCTGAGCCCAGTCATCTTATTCTCCCTGAATCTAAGCCCAGTCATCTTGTCCTCCATGAGTCTGAGTCTGGTCATCTTATTCTCCCTGAGTCTGAGCCTGGTCATCTTGTCCTCCGTGAGCCTGAGCCAGCCCATCTTGTCCTCTGTGAGCCTGAGTCCGGTTCTCTTGTTCTCCATGAGTATGGTCGTCTTATCCTCCGTGAGCCTGAGCCAGGACATCCTTTCCACTATGAGTCTGAGCCCAGTCATCTTGTCCTCTGTGAGCCTGAGCCAAGACATCTTTTCCTCTGTGAGCCTGAGTTTGGTCATTTTGTTCTCTGTGAGTCTGAGTCTGGTCATCTTGTCCCCTGTGAGCCTGAGCCGGGCCATCTTGTCCTCCGTGAGCCTGAGCTGGTAATATGGTGCACTGAGAATGTGAACCACTAGACTTGTGTATGGCCGGAGGCCTAATCCTTGTCACAGTGTAACCGTGCGGTAACACGTAGGGGAATGTTTGTAGAAGGATATAAATATCACGTCGTGACGCCACTGTTCCCACACACCGTTATTCTATACGGCGGAGTAGTAAACACTGAGACTTGTGTATTGCACCTCGGGACCTCAGGAACGGTTGAGACCCGGTAAACTTTACTTAGATAAACTTGAATAAACAGGTAGTTACAGGTAGATTCACGGCAGCAGTTACAGGCAAAAAGCTCAGCGGCTGGGAGGAAAAATACACAAAAACAATACGACCCTATAGTCCACGTTATCTATACGTCACCGGTCTTGGGAATTGGGTATAATCCGTAGGAGGATAAGGGTAAGGGTCTCTCCACATACACTCTGGCAGGCAGTTACCAAAGAAAGGCTTAGCCTAGATACACCCCGCACAACATCCGCGTGGGGGTCACAATCACGTACCTCTGTGCGGTGATCCTAATGGCGGACGGCCACACAGGAAAAATAAAGCCTGTAGTGCGAACGGGTTTTTGGTTTTGTGGACTGGGATTGGTTGCGCTCTCTCTCTGGACAGGAGTCACTCCTATATCATCCACTCTCCAGATGCTACGAGTAGTCATTCCTCTTCCTCCATCTTCACCAACACAGAAGCTAAAGGTGCTTCCATGCGGTGTTAGTTCCTGCAGCAGGCAAGATGGAACCCTACTCTAACACAGACTGAAGAAGACAGACAGACCTTTCCCGCTCTCAGACACTCACTTTTATGACCTCACTTGTATCACATGACACAGCAGGAATAGATACATTCAGCAGCAGGGATGACAGGAAATGATTTTAGTGGAGTTAACCCTTCAGACACTGCAGTTGTGCAACACACATATAAAAAATTGACATGACAGTTTTGCACAGTGCCTCCACACGAGGCAGAACATGTATGACAATTATGGAGGGGAGCAGGGTGATGTTCTGGGGCACTACACTGCGTCATCTTGCCTTCCGTGAGTCTGAGTATGGTCATTTTGTCCTCTGTGAGTCTGAGCCCGGCCATCTTGTCCTCCGTGAGTCTGAGCCTGGCCATCTTGCCCTCCGTGAGTCTGAACCCGGCCATCTTGAACCCCAGTGATATATCGGGTCTTATACGATTCAGGACTTCTCTGCTTGTTCCTCTCACCGTCCAGAGCATACGCAGCAGCACCTCCAATGCATCAGTCCTCCTATCAGCTTCCCTCTCAGTCCAGCTCTCACATCCATACATGGCTCTGGGACAACGTTGGTTTGCACTATCCTGTGTTTAGTTGCTATGCTGATATCCCTACTTTTCCAGATTTTGGCCATGTTTAGCCTCGCGCTTCACCCCAATGCTATTCTATGTTTTATCTCGGGCATAGATTCTCCAGCCTGGTCAATTTTGGAGCCAATGAAGATGACGTCTCGCACGCATTCTACGGCCTCATTGTCAATTTAATTTGAGTTTGGCCATTTTTTGCAGTTGTCATAGTTTTAGGCTGCCTGCACACGGGCGGAAATCCCGCGGCGGGATTTCCCGTGGGATTTCCGCCGCTCAAAGCCTGCATGGGAGTGCATTACAATACGCACTCCTACGCAGACGGCCGCGGTTTGGCCGCGCGAAATGTCGTGTGGCAAACAAACCGCGGCATGTCCTATTTTTGTGCGGGGCTCGCACTCACCTGGCCGCCGGCTCCGGTCTGCGCATGCGCCGGCTGCCCGGCAGCCGGCACATAGAAGAGCCGGGGCCGCCGGGCGCGGGTGAGTACGCGCTCGTCTCTGCAGGCGCTCGGGTCGGGTCCCGCGGCGAGAATTCTCGCCGCCGGATCCGACCCGCTCGTCTGCAGGCGGCCTTAGTCTTTACATTCAGGTAGAGGCCCCTTTCTCATCAGTTTCAGTTTTAATCTTCCATATCTCGGCTTCAGACCGGCCTCTGTTTCTGTAAGCAGACTTGTGTCATCGGCAGAACGGAGATCGGTGATGTGTAGTCACTTAGATGGATGTTTCACACATTGAGAAATCAAAGGATTGAAGGGAATTATCAGTAATTGGGCTACAGAAGGGTCTCACTACTAATTGGGGATGCAACAGTTCATATTACTAATTAGGGCTACAGTAGGGCCTTACTACCATGTTTCCCCCCAAAAAGGGCCTACCCTGATAATAAGCCCTAGCTACACTGAATTTAAAAAAAAAAAAAAGCAATACTCACGTAGCAGGCGCCGTCTGGGTCCCTCCCAATGGTCCCCGGCGCTCAGGCAACATTCTGTGCAGCCCTCAATGCGGACGAAGCATCTGTTGCTAGTGACGGGGCTTGAATATCCCGCCTCCAGCAAGCGATTCCTCTGATTGGTTCAGGATCACCGCCTTAGCCAATCAGATGGTAAGTGGAACTAAAAAGGAGTCCTTATTACTTATTGGGACCACGGAGGGGGTCTTAATTACTAACTAGGGCTACAGAGAGGCCATATTACCTAGTGGAACCACAGTGGAGGCATTGTTAGTGTGTTCATAGCCGGCCACTATAGGGCGGCTGTGGGACTTAAAGGGGTTGTCCCGCGGCAGCAAGTGGGTCTATACACTTCTGTATGGCCATATTAATGCACTTTGTAATGTACATTGTGCATTAATTATGAGCCATACAGAAGTTATAAAAAGTTTTATACTTACCTGCTCCGTTGCTGGCGTCCTCGTTCCCATGGAGCCGACTAATTTTCGCCCTCCGATGGCCAAATTAGCCGCGCTTGCGCAGTCCAGGTCTTCTCCTGTTCTCTATGGGGCTCCGTGTAGCTCCGTGTAGCTCCGCCCCGTCACGTGCCGATTCCAGCCAATCAGGAGGCTGGAATCGGCAATGGACCGCACAGAAGAGCTGCGGTCCACGGAGGAAGAGGATCCCGGCGGCCATCTTCACCGGTAAGTATAGAAGTCACCGGAGCGCGGGGATTAAGGTAAGCGCTCCGGTAAGCTTTCTTTAGGTCCCTGCATCGGGGTTGTCTCGCGCTGAACGGGGGGGGGGGGGGTTGAAAAAAAACAAAACCCGTTTCGGCGCGGGACAACCCCTTTAACCCTTCTATTTCAAGGGTCGAATTCCACAGCATGAATAAACTTCCTGCGTTTTCTGCATCACGTGAAAGAGTTTGGCTTCTACTTTAAATTCTGCAGCCATTCCGCCCCATCTCCGCCCCATGTGACAGCGGCCTTGGAGTATGATCGCATGGCAGAGTCCGCGGCTATTCTGCTGAAGATTTTGTGCAGATCCACACGCAATTTTAGGGCAGTCAACGGGGGATATCTGCGTGTGGAATTTCTGATGCGTTTCTGCACAGAGTTGTAATGTCACTTCTTGATGGCGCTCTCTGCAGAATGGTCTCAGAGATTCTGCACCGGGGGGGGGGGTTGTTCCAGCGACAGGGTTAAATCGGCTGCTGCTCATTGGCCAGTGCTGTGGCCCCCCAGCCCTGAGTGCAGCCCCTGCGCAGTATATAGTGAGGCCGCTGTCCTCACCTGCCCCAGGACGGGATGTCAGTGCTGGTAATGGGGAGATAGCCAAGTGAAGTGGTTGCTGCAGGCTAAGGGGGGAACGTAGGGCAGCGCTCACTGAGGGGCCCTTACCGGGCAGCAGACCCCATTGAAGTGAATGCTGAGCTGCTGTTAGAAGGAAGCAGCGCCACCAGCAAAGTTTGTTGACAACCACTTTAAATGTGCTTCCAGTTATCATATCTTTGGGGGTTCACAGACCGGCCATCGTGTTACTCATGTCGTCCATGTTGTTTCTTCCAGGTGGAGAGAGAGAATCCCTGGACTTCGGCAGACAGGTGAGTCCCTTCTGATATAGTGTTCAGACGAGTGAAGTACCCCGCAGGGCGAGGATGGAGCCGCCGGACGCCATACAGCTCAGCGTATTATATCCTGCTGAATCTGTAGTAGATATTAATGAGGGCTCAGCCACACGGGCATACGGCCATCCATATTACGCATGGAATGCGAGCAGCATGAGTCCCATAGACTTGCATTGCGGTGTGCGAACACGTTTTTCCCGCGTGTATTTTTTTTTATGCACATGAGAAATAAATGGCAGCATGACCCATCCTGCCTTACTACAACCAAAATCACCCATGAAAGTCTATGGGAGCGTTAAAAATGTGCCGTGAATCTGCATGATACATATGTATCCGCTGCATATTTACACAAGAAGGCAGAAGTCTATCGGTCCTTGTTGTGTGTCTTATTTTGGGGGGTGTAAAAAAGCAGTGAACACGAATGCCAAACAAAATGCAGCAAAGACTAAATATCAGCAGTAGATTCTTTATATGTTTTTGACCCCGGGGACGGTATTGGTTTCCACGTGGAGCCGCACCATTGGACCCGCTGATTGTCAGGGTTCATCTGTTTTTCTCTTTTAATCTTGGTAATTTTTTTTTTGTTTCTTTACCAATAGTAATGTAATATAGATTGATGTATTTTTGTAATTTTTGGACATATCACCTTGTATCCAAGCTAGAAGCGGTACAACAGAATACTAGAGCCTCTATGCCTGCCAGTATCACATCTTGTATCCAAACTAGAAGCTGTATCATAGAATAGTAGAGTTGGAAGGGGCCTCCAGGGTCATCGGGTCCTCTGGGGTCATCAGTTCCGGCCCCCTGCTCAATGTAGGATTCACTAAATCATCCCAGCCTCTGAAGACTTTCATTGAAGGAGAACTCCCCACCTCCCATGGCAACCTGTTCCACTCATTGATCCCCCTCACTGTCTAATATCTAATCTGTGTCTCCTCCCTTTCAGTTTCATCCGATTGCTTCTAGTTTTTCCTTGTGCAGATGGGAATAGGGCTGATCCCTCTGCACTGTGACAGCCCTTCAGATATTTGTAGACCGCTATTAAGTCTCCTCTTAGCCTTCTCTTCTGCTAAACATTCCCAGATCCTTTAACCGTTCCTCATAGGACATGATTTGCAGACCGCTCACCATCTTGGTAGCTCTTCTCTAAACTTGGTCCAGTTTGTCTATGTCTTTTATAAAGTGGGGTGCCCAGAACTGGACCCAGTATTCCAGATGAGGTCTGACTAAGGAAGAGTAGAGGGGATAATGACCTCACGTGATCTAGACTCTATGCTTCTCTTAATACATTCCAGAAGTGTGTTTGCCTTTTTGGCTGCTGCATCACATTGTTGACTCATGTTCAGTCTATGATCTATTAGTATAGCCAAGTCTTTTTCACATGTGCTGCTGCTTAGCCCAATTCTTCCCATTCTGTATGTGCTTTCTTCATTTTTCTTGCCCAGATGTAGGACTTTGCATTTCTCCTTGTTAAATACCATTCTGTTAGTCGCTGCCCACTGTGCAAGCTTTTCTAGATCTTTTTGAATACTCTCTCTCTCTTCCCTAGTGTTAGCTATCCACTCCTAGCTTTGTGCCATCAGCAAATTTAATCATTTCCCCTCAATTGCCTCCTCCAGATCATTTATAACAATGTTGACCAACACTGGGCCTAGGACAGAGCCTTGTGGTCCCCACTTGATACATTCTTCCACTTGGATGTGCAGCCATTTATGACCACGATCACTCAGCCAGTTGTGAATCCACCTAACAGTTGCCTTGTCAATCTGAGATTTAGTCATTTTTTCCATAAGTATGGTATGAGATACTTTGTCAAATGCTTTACTAAGGTCAATATATACTATATCCACCGCATTTCCCTGATCAAAGCAGTGGGTGATTCTGTCATAGAAGGATATTAGATTCGTCTGGAATGACTTGTTTGTTACAAACCAATTCTGGCTCTGGTTAATTACTCCATTCTCATCCAAGTACTTGCATAAATGCTGTTTAATAATTTGTTCAAAGATCTTCCCCAGTATAGAAGTCAGGCTCACAGGCCTGTAGTTTCCTGGATCCACCTTCTTCCCTTTTTTGAAGATAGGGACAACATTTGCCCTTTTCCAATATTCTGGGACTTCTCCTGTTCTCCAGGAATTTTCACAGATTATGGCAAGTGGTTCAGCAATTACCTCCGCTGCTTCCTTTAGTATCATAGAGTGTAATTCATCTGGACCATGATACTTGAATTCATGTAAGTTAGCTAAGTGTTCCCTCACTATCTTTTTGCTTACAGATAGCCTGCATTCTTTTATTCCCCCAACAGCACAGGGAAGATCAGCTGATGTTACATCTACTTTCTGAGAGAAAACAGATACAAAATAGGAATTTAAAAGTTCAGCCTTCTCAGCATCATTCTTAAAGGGGTTGTCTCGAGGAAGCAGTGAATTTTTTTTTTGCCCAGTCCCCCTAATTAAGCATACATTACTAAGCCCCCCTGTAAATGACTTTTCTAGCTGGTTTGTACTTACAGTTCCAGCGTTTCAGCAACTTATAAAAATTTTCCCAAGATGGCCGCCGGCTCTTTTCCCATCGCTTGCTGTAGCCCGACGTGCGCGCTCCCGAGACGCTACCAGCTGTGTCTCCCTGACAACCAGACGCCCCGCAGCCGCCGACCGGACCCCTGGATTGAACGCGGCCGACCACGGCACACAGTCACCCACCGCCAGGCAGCAGGTAACCGGCGCAGCCCCCCCCCCCCCCCGGCACAGCGACAGCCCCCCCATCACAGCGACAGCCCCCCCATCACAGCGGCAGCCCCCCCGGCACAGCGACAGCCCCCCCATCACAGCGACAGCCCCCCCATCACAGCGGCAGCCCCCCCATCACAGCCCCCCCCGGTACAGCGACAGCCCCCCCATCACAGCGACAGCCCCCCCGGCACAGCGACAGCCCCCCCCCCCCCCCCGGCGCAGCGACAGCCCCCCCATCACAGCGGCAGCCCCCCCGGCCCATCACTTACCTGGGCGGCAGGACGGCAGGACGGCGGGACAGCTGGGCGGCTTCTCGGGACAGCTGAGCGGCTCTGCACCTTCCTCTAACAGAGGATGGTACAGAATGGCCGCTCCAGCGCGCTCCCGAGCAGTGACAGCTCGTCTGCGCATGCGCAGAAGAGCTGTAGCGGGGAGCACACTAAAGCGGCTCGTGCTGAAAGGAGAAGACCGGACTGCGCAAGCGCGTCTAAAAAAGCAAGCTGCCAGCGAATTTAGACGGAACCATGGAGACGAGGACGCTAGCAACGGAGCAGGTAAGTGGAATAACTTCTGTATGGCTCATAATTAATGCACGATGTATATTACAAAGTGCATTAATATGGCCATACAGAAGTGTATACCCCCACTTGCTGCCGCGAGACAACCCCTTTAACTAATTCAGCATTTTCATCCTGTAAGCATCCAATGGTATCTTTGACTTTTCTTTTGCTTTTGACCCCCCAAATCCTTTTTTATAGCTTTACCTTTTCTGACACTTGCCCTACAGTTCCTGCAGACCCCATTATATTCTTCTTTAGATATTCCCCCTCTTTCCATGTGATAAACATATTTTTCTTCCTCTTTAACATGTGTACAAGTTCTGTGTTCATCCATCCTGGTCTCTTTAAATGCTTCCCATTCTCCCGTCTTTTAAGGATTGGTAACGATTGTGCTTTGAGAATCTCATTTCACAATATTTCCCAACCTTCTTGGACATTTCTGTCCTTAAGAACATCCAGCCATTGGATTCTTCCTCTTTCTGAGTTAAAGGGGTTGTCCCGCGCCGAAACGGCTTTTTTTTTTTTTTTCAATAGGCCCCCGTTCGGGGCGAGACAAACACAAGGGATGGGTTAAAAAAAAAAAAGTTTAGTACTTACCCGAATCCCCGCTCTGCGGCGACTTCTTACTTACCTTACCAAGATGGCCGCCGGGATCTTCACCCACGATGCACCGCGGGTCTTCTCCCATGGTACACCGTGGGCTCTGTGCGGTCCATTGCTGATTCCAGCCGCCTGATTGGCTGGAATCGGCACACGTGATGGGGCGGAGCTACGCGATGCCGTTTAGAAGGGGGCGGAGCCAGAACGCCGCTCGTGCCGAGACCCAAGAGAAGGGAGAAGACCCTTCTGCGCAAGCGCGTCTAATCGGGAGATTAGACGCTGAAATTAGACGGCACCATGGAGACGGGGACGCCAGCGCAGGGAAGGTAAGTGAATAACTTCTGTATGGCTCATATTTAATGCACGATGTATATTACAAAGTGCATTAATATGGCCATACAGAAGTGCTTACCCCCACTTGCTTTCTCGGGACAACCCCTTTAAGTAAAATCTGCCTTTCTGAAATCCAACCTTGAGGTCTGAGTCTTCTCAGGTCTTCCTCCCCTTGTTATCCAACATCCAAGGATATAATGATCACTGCCTCTTAAGGCCCCAGCACCCTTACTTCCTCAACCATCCCTCCCTTCTTACCATCTTACTTCTTACCATCCCTCCCTGTTGGAAAGAATTAGGTCCATGATAGCAGATCCTCTTGTTTTATCTTCTGCCTTCTGAAAGATAAAGTTGTCAGCAAGAGCGGATAAGAATCTGTTGGATCCATTACTTTTACCTGAGAGATTCCCAACAAATGTCTGGATGGGTAAAATCTCCCATGATCACTATGTTGGGCTTCTTTGAGAGCTTGGCCATCTGATGTATAAAGAGTTCCTCCATATCTTCTGCTTGTCCAGGCGGTCTATAGTAAATGCCTACAATGGTGCCCTTTCTGTTGTTCTCTCCTTGTATTCTTACCCAAACTGTTCCTACAGAACTCCCAGCTCTGAAGCTTGAATCTCTGTGGAGATGAAGGTTTTCCTAACATACAACCCATTATTGTATCTTGAAGCCACAAGGATGTACTGGTGGAGTCAAGATTGACAGGGGGTGACGCCCCCTGATTGGCCGGAAGAGCTTGCTGTGCTGCAAGTCCTGGCAGCCTACTAAACTGAGGCCGCAGCTGAAATGTAGGGTTCCCTTTACCTGCGCTTATTCCTGAGGCGCGCATTGGAGCAGCTTAATCCCTGTTCCCTCGGCAGCCCAAAATAAGGGACCCCGCTAATATGCAGGGCAGCTGAAACACCTTCCCCGCTGGCCGCCCAGAACAAGGCTACCTGCTGTAATTCATGGAGGGCTGTACATATGTTTCTTGCTGGCCCCCGTAGGAGGCGTAAGCCAAGAACAACGCACCCCGCTGAGTGGGGTGACTATTAGAGAACCCACAGGGCCATGAACCGCCTTTGCCGGCGTTGCCGCTGAAGTCATCCCACCCAACCCCCCTCCCTTTCCTTACCCCCGGTCGGCATCTGGCAGGACACAGTGGCATCCCGTTCACCCACAGCAGAGAGGCATCAGCGGAGGGCGAGAATTTCAGACATGCCCCCCGCACACTGCCTCAGACAGCAGAAGTAGGAGGAGGACAGCTGGGATGACGGGGGACAGCCGCTTACAGCGCTGCATGTGAGCACCGAGACCTCCTCGCTCACTAACTACGCCCACTTTCCCGTGTACTTTACCTCATTGCAGGACCTCAGCTCCTTGAGCCAATCGGGAGCTAGGGGTGTGAGAGGGTAGCTCCTCCTGTCAAATCCATAGCTTCTGGAGGCGTTAAGATACAATAATACCCACAACACCTCCTCCCCTTTATTAGGTCTGTTTCTTATACATAAGTTGTATCCTTCAAGCCTTGTATTCCAATCATGTGTATCAACTTCTAGGGGAGGAATGTTACTGATAATGAGTGTATATATATGTATACTCCTTCTAGGAGAGGGATGTTACTGACAATGATTGTATGTATGTATATATATATATACATATACACACTCCTCGTGGAGGAGGGATGTTACTGACTATGGCTGTATATATATATATCCTCCTTCCAGGGGAGGGATGTTCCTGACAATGATTGTATATATATATACTCCTCGTGGAGGAGGGATGTTACTGACAATGATTGTATGTATGTATATATATATATATATATATACATATATATATATATATATATATACACTCCTCGTGGAGGAGGGATGTTACTGACTATGGCTGTGTATATATATATACTCCTTCTAGGGGAGGGATGTTACTGACAATGATTGTATATATATATACTCCTCGTGGAGGAGGGATGTTACTGACAATGATCGTATGATACCAGATGTATAACTAAGGGTGGACATAAAGAGCCCAGCGCTATCAGGCAGCAGGCAGTGATTATGTCCTCCGACTCCGCTGCTCTCTCTGCACGCCTTCTTCCCTCTCCGCTGGCGCACACACCCTATTTACATGTTTTTGGATGGTAATTTACATATATGATTGTGGTCTTTCCAGCTCGTTTTACATTTTTTCAGAGAGCAGGGACAAGCTTGAACAGGTTGCGCTCCGTCACACGGCTTCAGAGCTGCGCTCGGCCTGTTTGCTGCTTCTCTTATGTTACTTCCCAGTCCTAATCAGGGGGAGGAACTCCAGTGGTGTAGAAGATGCAGTTGTGCCGAGACCCTGGAGGCTTCGGAGGCCCATAAATAGGGATGAGCGAGCACGCTCGGATAAGTCAGTTACTCGAGCGAGCCTCACTCTTCTCAAGTAACTGAATTCTTGTCCGAGCGTACTTGGGGGGGGGGGGGGGGGTCAGCGGGGGTGAGCGGGGGGCAGCGAGGAAGAGAGTGAGAAATCTATCTCTCCCCCCCACCGCCCGCCGCTCACCCCCGCCGCCCCCCGAGCATGCTCGGACAAGAATGCAGTTACTCGAGAAGAGCGAGGCTCACTCGAGTAACTGACTTATCCGACCGTGCTCACTCATCTCTACTCATAAGGGGTCTTTCTGAGGACAAAAAGTCCAGAACAATGTTGCAGGATTCGCCCTCCAGCAGAATATTCAGCAGCAGACCCCGCAGCGCTAACATGCAGATAGATATATAAATTGTGGAATTCAGCCATTAATTCCCATCGAAATCCGTATTGAGCCGTGTGGATTCTGGGACGCCATACCCCATTGATGCAGACTATCCTGGCCCCATAAAGGCACATGAACGCTCCACTTTAGAGGTGCGCTATGCTGCTATGTGGTTTGTTAGCAGTGTCAGTAATTTTCTTCTTATTAAAGGTGTTGTGCCAAGATAGAAAGTTACCCTCTAACCACAGGAAGGGGGATCAGCTTCAGCACCCCACCGATCCTGAGAATGGGCGTCCCAATAGTCCCTGCATGGAGAAGTCGCGGTGGTGAAAAACCTTGTAGACGGCACCAGACTGCCATAAAGCGCTCCTGATGAATGAGTAAGGCCCCGCACAGCAATACTGCCTGTTATTGGTGCCTAACTCACCCCCTCCAGCACTACGGAGCCGGACGCACTGACTGTATCCCAGCCGACTGAAGAAGGGGCCAGCAGCCGCCAAACACATCTCTTTGCTGGTATTTTACACAATAAAAGTGATCAACTTACTCATTGGTCAAGAGTTCTTATTGAGTGTGTTGTGCCGCCTAGCAAGCTGTTATGGTTGTTCTGCACAGCAGCCCATGCCCACCCCTTGGGGCAAGGCGTTCACCTGGTTGGCAGCACCTCCATCCAACTCTGCCTCTACTCGTTTTCATGGACATCGAGTGTTGTCAAATCTCAAACCTTTAGGAACCAACTCCGAGTCGCTCCACCTTCTTCTGCTCTCCATAATGGCTTTATTATACATTGTTGGGATCTGCTAGGATCCATCACAAAATGGATAAAAATGGGTCTATCCTACATATAATGGATCCCGTGCCCCCAGAACCAGTGATGCCAGGTGACCGAGTCTTAAACACGTTTCACCTTCCTCTCCAACATATCCCCATTATTTGCTTGTTTTGGCTCTGTGTCCTTCCTGAAACCTGCAGATTACAAGGAAGTATATTGGATGAGGAGGGAATTCAGTGCACCAAGCTGGGTCCTGTCCTGTTTCCTTAGGGAAATGGGTGGGGAGCACTTGGCACGCGGGCTTGTTGGTAAACGCTCTCAGAGTCTTAACCTCTTCTGCGCATTGAGAAGCCGTATAATATTAACTGAGTAGGAAGATCTTCTCTGCATACGTGTCATATGTGCGCCTGCCTAATATTGTGTAGGTCCCTCATGCTTTGACCCGTGGAGGGCCGGACGCCACAAGACCTCTGATGTCATCAGCAGCAGATCCTGTAAGGACCCATTTACACCGGCCAATAATCGTTCAGAGTAAATGTTGCCCCGACTCCACGACCAACGAGAATTCATTTGCCTTTCGTTTGTTGTTCAGTTTATGGATGCAGAAAACTGAAAGCGGGATCGGTCCGTGCAAACAGGCAGCACTATCTATAAACGACTGCCTGTTCACTGTGAATGGAGGCGGGCCGGAACAATCCTCGGACCGCCTCACCTCCATCCACTGAGCAATGCTTGTTCTTGTAAAGGCATCGGAATGATCTTCGCTGGAGCGACCTTTAGGGCATCTGCACCCCACAAGTTGTTCCATGTAAAAGGGCCCTAAGACCTGTGAGTTGCTCGGACTTGTCTCCCAGCACATCCCACAGATGCTCCATCAGAGTGAGATCTGGGTATTCGGACATAAGTCATCACCTTCGTGTCTCTGTCCTGTTCCTGAACAGTTCCTGCGGTGCAGCCGGTGTGGTATCCTGCTGACAGAGGGCACGGTTATTAGGTGCACCGCCATGAAGGGGGGACTAGCCTGTACAATGTCAGGTAGGGGATACACATCACATCCATATGATGCCAGCACCCGAGCACCAAGCAAAACATTGCCCATCAGGGGCGCTAGACTGCTGTCTGAGGCCTGCGAGCCGGCTCTGACCTCACCCCCACCTGGCATCCACATCGCATTCATTAGCAAGGATGCAGGTGGAAGGTCAGGGGGCACAGACTGCAGAAGGGAGCTGCAGACGGGGTGAGTTCAGTGCTTGTTGGGTTGCTGCCTGAGTCTACTATGGGGTCTACTATTACTACTGGGGCCACTATGGGATCTACTATTATTACTGGGGCCACTATGGGATCTACTATTACTACTGGGGCCACTATGGGATCTACTATTACTATTGGGGCCACTATGGGATCTACTATTACTACTGGGGCCACTATGGGATCTACTATTACTACTGGGGCCACTATGGGATCTACTATTACTATTGGGGCTACTATGGGATCTACTATGACTACGGGGATCACAATCCCTGCAGCAGAATCAACTGTAAATACAAACTCTTCACGGCAATTCTGCCTCTTAAAGGGGTTGTCCCGCGCCGAAACGGGTTTTTTTTTTTTTCAACCCCCCCCCCCCCCGTTCGGCGCGAGACAACCCCGATGCAGGGAAGTAAAGAAAGTTTACCGGAGCGCTTACCTTAATCCCCGCGCTCCGGTGACTTCAATACTTACCGCTGAAGATGGCCGCCGGGATCCTCTGTCTTCGTGGACCGCAGCTCTTCTGTGCGGTCCACTGCCGATTCCAGCCTCCTGATTGGCTGGAATCGGCACGTGACGGGGCGGAGCTACACGGAGCCGCTCTCTGGCACGAGCGGCTCCATAGAAGACTGCTGAAGACCCGGACTGCGCAAGCGCGGCTAATTTGGCCATCGGAGGCCAAAAATTAGTCGGCACCATGGAGACGAGGACGCTAGCAACGGAGCAGGTAAGTAAAAAACTTTTTATAACTTCTGTATGGCTCATAATTAATGCACAATGTATATTACAAAGTGCATTATTATGGCCATACAGAAGTGTATAGACCCACTTGCTGCCTCGGGACAACCCCTTTAACTGCATTTGTTTATGTTCTAGATTAAGACTGAAGATTTCGGCGAGACATTGCAGTCTGGAATACCCCATCGGCCATGCCATCTTTCTCAAGGGTCCATCATGGGTGGAGGGCAGATGCCTGCAGTAAGTCATTCTTCATTATCCTTTCTTTCCTTTTCTATGGGTCTGGGTGGTACGGTTTGATGTAGAAAGTCTTATAGTCTTGCAGTGCCTCCCACATCGGATGATTTAGGGCCCGATCACAGTTCTGGACCCATCAATAGGCAGATTTGTTGCATCTGTGAAACCCAATAGTGAGGAGAATAATGTGTTTCCTCTTCTTGCAGGATATGACGTCTTTACATTCCCTCCAACAACTCGTATTGGTCCCCAGTCACTTACAATCCGCCTCCCAGTTCCTGCTGACACAGTCACCGCCGATCCAGCAAGGTAATAACATCCATGGCTTATCATATATTTGCTCTTTAGTGCTATACAGCCTATATGTGCATTTCTTGTCTCTATTGGGACTCTTTGCAGTGTGAAGTCCCTCATGGGAGGAAACCAATGTGAGGCTGATCTGGGAGAAGGGCGCCTCCTCCTGTCCATATCATGCATAAACCAGAGCAGAAGCGGTGTCAGGACTCGGGGTACAGGGAACTGGAGGTCCCTGAGAATACCCGCAACCCCTGTCCCTACCTACTTGCCCCCCTGAATTAAGCCCCAGGGCGGAAAAAAAACATAGTTGGTTAACTACGATTGGCTCCCATCAATGTGGTGTCATCCTGTAGGGGCTGTAAATTTATGGTTAATACTGGAACATGTTCATCATGTGTTACTAAAAAACATCCGCTATCTTGTTCAATAATTGTTGTATCACATATGTGGCTTTTGTCATTCAGCATATTGATTTGAAGTATGTAGGTTCCACCATTAGACCTCATAGCCGACCAGTCACACGATTCTCTGATAGCCGTTGAATATCGGCAACATTCTTCATTTTGCTACCAAACATTCCGGCAGTCTGGATTCTGTCACGTCGGCTTCGAGGGTGAAAACCAAAAAGTAATCTCCCTGGCAATGTTCCCACCAGACTACCAGGGACCGCAGTCATACTGGGTAATAGGGCGGCCAGCAGAAATCAGCTTCCAACTATAAAGCAAGACCCCCTCGAACTCTTTTCCCTTTAACAGACCTTTATTTGGGGCAGGTTCTGGCTCTTCTGTCTACGACGAGGTTGTCCTCAAAGACCAGGAATCTTCAGACTTTTTACTATTAATGAAGAAGAAAAACAACTGCTGCTTCAAGTCGTGGAAGCAAAGTGCAAGGCTGTTGCAACACAATTACCCAGAAGTCTGCTGCCCAGCCCTTCAGAGCTGACTGACAAGTATTCCTGGTGTAATTCTGACTATTTTCACATATTTGGAGGTATTTTTGTAGGAACATCACAAATGTGTCGATTATCAGCACAAAAGCCGCTGACGATACTTAATGTTGTAAAATCCAGCCGTTTGCAAAAGCAAATTGTTAATATTAAAGGGGTTGTCCCGCGCCGAAACGGGTTTTTTTTTTTTTTCAACCCCCCCCCCGTTCGGCGCGAGACAACCCCGATGCAGGGAAGTAAAGAAAGTTTACCGGAGCGCTTACCTTAATCCCCGCGCTCCGGTGACTTCAATACTTACCGCTGAAGATGGCCGCCGGGATCCTCTGTCTTCGTGGACCGCAGCTCTTCTGTGCGGTCCACTGCCGATTCCAGCCTCCTGATTGGCTGGAATCGGCACGTGACAGGGCGGAGCTACACGGAGCCGCTCTCTGGCACGAGCGGCTCCATAGAAGACTGCTGAAGACCCGGACTGCGCAAGCGCGGCTAATTTGGCCATCGGAGGCCAAAAATTAGTCGGCACCATGGAGACGAGGACGCTAGCAACGGAGCAGGTAAGTAAAAAACTTTTTATAACTTCTGTATGGCTCATAATTAATGCACAATGTATATTACAAAGTGCATTATTATGGCCATACAGAAGTGTATAGACCCACTTGCTGCCTCGGGACAACCCCTTTAATGCTGCAGCGCCTGTAACGGCAGAGAGCGCCAGGTCTCATAATATACATCAGTTTTGAGCGCCATCTTGCAGTTGGAATTTAAACCTAAAACTTTACTATTAGCAGATGTAACAAATTGGGAACGTGTCCTGCTTTATTGTTTGCCATACCTCTATGGACGCATCCACCCTCCTTCCTCGGCCACTCACTAACCCTGCAACCTATAACAAATGATTACCATTGAGCAAATAAACAAACTCCACAAAATAAACCGCAGTACTTATCTTATGAGTTGCTGGGAGAATCACAGAATCATGATCCAGCGATGTTCACCTTACACCGGCATAAGGAGACTGCAAAAATTGACCAGCACAAAGCCAAGGCAAGGTTGGAATTAAAACCCTCCCTAAATGCTCAAAAATTCTCTAAAGCACAAGAATCCTCTGTAGCTCTACAGTGGCTTCATGGAGGAGGTCCGTGCTCAACCATGGAGGAGGTCCGTGCTCTACCATGGAGGAGGCCCGTGCTCAACCATGGAGGAGGCCCGTGCTCTACCATGGAGGAGGCCCGTGCTCTACCATGGAGGAGGCCCGTGCTCTACCACGGAGGAGGCCCGTGCTCTACCACGGAGGAGGTCCGTGCTCTACCATGACGGAGGTCTGTGCTCTACCATGACGGAGGTTCGTGCTCTACCATGGAGGAGGCCCGTGCTCTACCATGGAGGAGGCCTGTGCTCTACCACAGAGGAGGTCCGTGCTCTACCATGAAGGAGGTCCGTGCTCTACCATGAAAGAGATCCGTGCTCTATCATGGAGGAGGTCCATGCTCTACCATGACGGAGGTCTGTGCTCTACCATGACGGAGGTCTGTGCTCTACCATGACGGAGGTTCGTGCTCTACCATGGAGGAGGCCCGTGCTCTACCATGGAGGAGGCCCGTGCTCTACCACGGAGGAGGCCCATGCTCTACCACAGAGGAGGTCCGTGCGCTACCATGGAGGAGGTCCGTTCTCTACCATGGAGGAGGTCCGTACTCTACCACAGAGGAGGTCCGTTCTCTACCATGGAGGAGGTCCGTGCTCTACCATGGAGGAGGTCCGTGCTCGGCTGTTTTGTTCACCTGGTAGAATTTTTGTCCTTGGCAAACTTTAGGACATTGTTTTTCAAACAATGACAACTGCTCTCTTGCATAGCAAAATGTTTTGTCTGCGGCTGTTCCCTGGAGGAGGCGCCAGCTTGAGTGCTGTTTTCACCTGGCAGAATTTCTCTTTGTAAAATTTCTGATCTAGGAGACCCTATCTGGGTCCCCAGTGAGGGAGTTACATGCTCCGCCCCTTATGACATGATGGGGACATCATCACAGGTCCTGCATCCTTATGCAGATTACTGATGGACTACAAACCCCCTGTGGCCTCAGTTACTATGGAATACTAACAAACACCTAGCCAGACAGCAGCCGTGTGCTTACAGGACCTGTGATCATGTCACTGCATCCCCTATAGTTACACCCCTGGTGTAGTGTGATAAATTCTCTCGGCCTCATACTTACTGGGTATATTGTCCGTGTGTCTGTATGTGGATGAATATATATGTAGTTTTCCTGGATTCACCTTTGTTTCATCCCCCTTATAGTACTTATTGATTGTTACTATATTCAGGCATTGTGGGCCACATACTGCTCACCCCCGGGTTAGATGTTTGGCCAGGCAGACCCCTTGTATTCTACACTCTGAGGGCCCCCAATATCTGGGATTACTTTTTGCTGGACTGCTGAGTGCAGAATAGGGACTGCGGATCCACAAGATGCACATCTGATTGGTGCAACATGAAGAAGTTGGTGAAACATTTCCTACAGAGTGAGAAGTGACAGTAAGCACAAGCCAGTTAGAAGGGATATTTTTGAATTGCAGTCAGTTTTTGTCCTGTGATCCGGGATAGTAACAGATAGTTTATGAAGTGGGAGCCACGGCGGCACAGCGCCATCTACTGGAGACGTGTGGTCTGGCAGGCTGCACACATCCCCATGCAGACTGCATGCAAAGGAATCTCCCTGCATGTATCAATGCCCCCTAACAGACAGAACTGTTCACATGCCATTATTAACCCTCTAACTGCCGGCTGCTTTTATCATCCCCGACATCCCCGTTAACATAGCTACATGAGGACTTTTTTTGCGGGATGAGTTGCATTTTTCAATGATTCCAATTAAAGCACCACCTAATGTATTGGGACCCTTCAGGGTGTATTTAGACGGGCGGAGATATTACTGCAGAAAGTTGGCAGCATTTCTGCACCAAAAACAGAGGCAAAGTTGGCACAATCAGTGCAGATTTTGACTCGGGCAGCGGGTGGCCTCTGGGGAGCGCAGCGCCGCTGGTCACTTCCACATCACCGGACCAGCGCCGCTGCGCTCTGTACAGGCCGCCGGGTGCCCAGTGAAGGAGCGCTGCCAGCTGAAGCCTTTGGGGGGGCGCTGGATCTACGGGGTATGCAGCTGTTTTGGAGACTGCGCCTCTGTTTTAGATGCGGACATTCGGCAGCACTTCTGCCCCGTGTGAACAAACCCACCGAAATGTAGAAAAATGTAATTGCGGCAATATTCCGGAGATTCTGCTTTTGCGCAGCTCACAGTACATGTTAACGTCATTCTGGGGGTCAGTAACATTATGATCATGGGACACTTAGACATTTTTTTTGTTTTACTACTCTTAACCCTTTAAGGACCAGACACTTTTTAGGGATTTTACCCTTGTGGTGGTTTATCTGCCCTATTTTTTTCCTTCAGCCAGAAAAGTTATTCTTGCTGCACATTTTTCCCCGTGACGTATAGAGCTATTTTTTATATATCTTTTTCACTGACTTTTTTCCCCGTTTTTTGTTTTATTGGGGGTAAAAAGCTAAAAAAAATGTGTTTTTTTTAACATTTCTAGTTATTTTTTAAATTAGTATATTTATGCTAAAATAAAGTACAGTAATGGGTTCCTTATTTTGTTTCGGATGTTTTGATATATAATATGTATGATTTTGAATTACAGGGCGCTTATGGCAACGGTGTGTACCAGGGAAAGGAGAGGCAAGAGTGGGTAAAAACTGCTTCTCCCTCCTCCTCTGGGTACTCGGCTGTGACTAACGGTTGACAACACCACCTGCTTCTGCTTGATTGCAGAGCCAGGGGCTTTAATACCGCACCGTATTTTTACTATCAGGTGGAATTGAAGCCCAGCACCGTATATTTACTGCGCTTAGTCCTTAATGGGTTAATATACATATACACTCTTTGTTAAGCACGTAGAAGAAGTTGCGGCTCCATCGCAGGCAGATCTGTAAATGAGGAGTCGTGCTGATTAGATGGATGGTTTTGTCACCGGAGGTCAATATTTTTAATTAAGGTTTTAGGGTGCCTACCCACTAGCGATTTTTTTTCCGCTGCGAATTCGCTGCGTTTTTTTTTCCAATTGTCAATGGGACTTTCTAATGTTAAAAACGCAACGCAACTTGTATTTTTGGTGTTCCCAATAGCGCCTTCGTTCCCAGCTATTAATAAAATGGCTGACACCAGGATGTGACGGGTTAACCTTCTGAGGTCCGGCGCAACGGCTTCAATTCCCAGCGCCAATAAAGCTAGGGCTGAATTTGGCATTAACAAGAGGCCTGGAATACTAGTGGTTAATCGAAAACCCTCGAGCTGCCTACAAGCTTCTCAGACCTGTCATGTCTACATTGAGGGACCCATCGCAGGGGCTGGAATAGGCCGCATAACACACCGCAAGCCGCAGGAAATGCACCGCCGAACTCTGCCGCCTCCTGCGGATTTTGATGCAGAATTAAAAATGGCTTAAAATCCTGACTGCAATTAAACCCGCAGATTTTGGTGGGGGATTCCGCAGCTGCTGATTATGAAGAGGGGAAACTATCCGAGAGTCGCTCTCTATACTACAAAAGCAAAGACACAGAGGGGGATTAGAACTTTTTTTAATTTTTGCACCGATGCAGTTGTGTGAGGAGTCATTCACAAGCTGCCTAGAACGTCCTGTAAAAATGCTGCTGCAGCCAATAACAGCAATCATTGCTGAGCGCCGTCATTGGCTGCAGCAGCTTATTTATAGATGGCTCACGCTGCCTGCAGCCTGTAAAGAGGACATCAGCAGGGAGACCGGAGCCGGCAGTGCGGAATGAACGGGGGGGGGGGGGGGGGGCAGAGAGAGGTGAGTATTTGGTACTTTGTTATTTTACACCATGGGGCACTTGGTGAGAGACACTTTATATAACCCGGAAAACCACTTTAATTATAGTGGATTAGAAGAGCCACAGGCTGTGTTCTCCTTCAATAGAAGTCTTCAGAGGCGGATAGACATCTGTCTGGGATGATTTAGTGATCCTGCACTGAGCAGGCGGTTGGACCTGAGGACCCCAGAAGTCCTGATGACCATGAAGGACCTGATGACCCTGAAGGACCCGATGACCTTGGAGGATCCAATGACCTTGGAGGACCTGATGACCTCGGATGACCCAATAACCCCGGAGGACCCGATGACCCTGGAGGACCCAATGACCTCGGAGGACCTGATGACCCTGGAGGTTCCTTCCAGCTCTACCATTCTAGGATTCTATGATTCTGATTGTACAGTTTAGCAAGCATAAAATATTTGCTGATTGGCTGTACATCTCCTTGTGTAAAAGAGGATGAAACAAGCCCCGATCGACACACATATTGGTTGGTGCCTCTTAGATTGGGCCAAGAAATAGTCTGGTTTTAAAGGACTTGTATATAGAGTGGTCGAATTCTCGGCCCAATCTCACAAACTCCCATGGACATGCCCTCATATTATTGTATTTGACACCGGCTGAGAATCCGCTTGTGGGGACGGACAATCATTAGTATCATCGTTTGCCCCCATAAGCCGGCTGTGCTTCCCCCTGTTCACACATTCCCATGCTCCCTGAACGATCAGCCGTCAGACAAGTGTTTGCCGTTCATCGGCTGATCGTTGCTCCTTGTAGACGGCACCGCGGTTGGACAGCTGAGTGTTCGGAGGAACATTCGGGCCTACAAAAAGTCTTGTGCAAAAGGACATTACCCCCCAAGACGATTCTGTAATAGGCGGCTTACAACCAAAGCCCCCCGGGGTCTACACAGCTACAAACCAGAGACTCCATTCTAAACCGCTGGGCGCTCCTGCTTGGGGTACTAAACATTGGGCCGAGGGACGGGACGATAAAGCGCCTGAACAGTAAGGGCTGAGGGTGAAGGAGCAGCGGAGGCAGAGAGTGCTTGCTTTCTGGCAGCAGCCGGAGGCTGATTCACTGCACTTTTGGTCACTGTGTTTTGCAGGTTTGTAGAGCAGGTCGCCGCCGGCCATCTGTAATATGTGCTATATATGTCTTATATATGTATTCTTTGTCAGTTTAAGGACATAACAATAACTGACCATAATTCTGCCATCTTCAGGTCTTCTACAACCGAATCTCATTGCTCTGCCGCATCAGCAGGGGGGATCACAAGCTGGAATGGGACTGGCTTCCCAGGTACGTCCCATCTAGATTCTGGCTGCGGGGTTCCTATAAGCAGTTTTCCCTTCTCACCTTTACAGCCTATAAGGAATGGAAATCTCTATAGAAGTGAAATACAGAAGAGAAAGCGCACTTCTTATGAACTGAAATGTAGAATAAAAGGAGATCAGAAGTAAACTTTAGAACAAATCAGCCTGTACAGAAACGTCATAGGTTACCACTGAATCTACACCGTGCCAACTGTGCAGGTGCAGAACATAAGCTGCACCGTCCCCTTATTAGACCCCCAGCTAGTAGCCCATTGGACCTCCTTTGGCCTTCAGAACCGCAGGAGTTCATTGTGATGTGGATTCCAGTAGGTGATGGTTAATTCTTCTGCAGGAAGATCGGCCCCTGTGGACAGGATCCATCTGACAATGGATCAGTGATATAAGTTTTGTGCTCTTTTGCCCGCTGGAGTCTTTCTGTTTCTCTTCAACACAATGGCGCTGGAACTGGTCGTCCGCTGTTATTCCATCCGTGTGGAGGAACGGCGAGTTGTACATTCAGACACGTTAGTTGGAGCTCCAGCGTTGTATTCAGCTGACTGTGCAGCCTGTTGGTCAAAACCATCCCTGACATCCTCCTCCGACCCCTTTCAGCGATTCAGTGATGAGTTGTTTCCGTCTAAAGGACCTCGATTGCGCCATTCTCGGTATGCTCTCGGTATGCTCTACACATGAGAACACCCCCCCCCCCCCCCCCCCGAGGGTGGCGGTGAGACCCCGGCTAGTCTAGCACCGATTGCCCGGTCTTGTTGAAAGTCGCTCCGATCGCTGGATCTTCCATCTACTGTGAATTCACACAAACTGATCCACGGAAAACTTCTCATGTGATTTCATGCTGCACGGTCAAACCTCTAATATACAGGAAAGCACTGATTTTGAGAGCTGGTGGCAAAAATAAAGGGCTGGGGTTTCTAAAAAGGGGGTTTCTAAAAAAGAAATAGAACTCTATTAAAAGGGGATGGAAGCTCTAATAAAGAGCCAGGGGCTCCAATACAGGGCCATTCGGTGTAGATGAATCTATCCAACATTGAGCAGAAACCAGGTAACAGATACGATGTGAGGTACAACAGGGCACTATGCAAGTCAATGAGAGCAACTCTGGTTGGCCAGCAGTCACTGATGGACAGATCTACACTTCTCTGGAGCCATCCAGTTGACAGAGTATACTGCCCCCCCCCCCCCCCACCCCATACTCTGGTGTCTCATTGATATAACTTCATCAGGTCTTATTCTGTAAAGTTTGTGGACTAAGAACTTTAATAACTTTATTACTTTCATCTATCTAACAGGCCGTTGGGCGTCCAGGCCTTCCGGGTTCTTCTATAGAGCCTCATTTGGACATAACACAACACTTGCATGCTCCCAAACACTTATCCATGCCTCCAGATGAGCCCAGCGACTTGGAAGAACTGGAAAAGTTTGCCAAAACTTTCAAGCAGAGACGGATAAAGCTTGGATTTACGCAGGTGAGAACCATAATACTGCATGCAGACAGCTGGTTACTATGTGTCATCACAACATAAAATGTTACGAAGTAGCAAAATGCAAACAAACCTAAAGGAATAAAGAATACGCTCCGTGTGGACGGCTCTGGGAACCACCACCCGTGGTGACACAATCTCTCTTTCAGGGTGATGTTGGACTGGCCATGGGCAAACATTACGGGAATGACTTCAGCCAAACAACAATATCGCGATTTGAGGCCCTTAATCTGAGTTTCAAAAACATGTGCAAGCTAAAGCCGCTGCTGGAGAAGTGGCTGAGCGACGCAGGTGAGGCTCATGCGGCGTCCAGTACACAACGCCATCGCTTCTCGCTCTTTCTGGGTGGAAGAAATGCAGCAATTGAAGGACGATTACATTGTGTTGTACTGTATACAGATAATCACCAGCAGACCTACAGCCTGGTTGTCATATACTGAAAGTCATGCCATGTGCCGCTGCTGATACCTAAATTAGTCACACAACGAGCAAATAGGGCACTAAGGAGACGGTTTTCTTCCTCACAAAAATAGTAACATAATAGCAAACTGTGTAAGACTGAACATATTATTACACTCCAAGCCCCTCTTTTAGGGAGTTCCCTATCACTACGTCCTCAGGAGAGAGTTCCATAGCCTCACTGCTCTTACAGAAAGGAACCCCCCCCCCCCCTCTATGCCTCCTCCCTTTCAGTTTCATCCGATTGCTTCTAGTCTTTCCTTGTACAGATGAGAATAGGGCTGATCCCTCTGCACTGTGACAGCCCTTCAGATATTTGTAGACCGCTATTAAGTCTCCTCTCAGCCTTCTCTTCTGCTAAACATTCCCAGATCCTTTACCCGTTCCTCATAGGACATGATTTGCAGACCGCTCACCATCTTGGGAACTCTTCTCTGAACTTGCTCCAGTTTGTCTATGTCTTTTATAAAGTGGGGTGCCCAGAATTGGAGCCAGTATTCCAGATGAGGTCTGACTAAGGAAGAGTAGAGGGGATAATGACCTCAGTGATCTAGACTCTATGCTTCTCTTAATACATCCCAGAATTGTGTTTGCCTTTTTGGCTGCTGCATCACATTGTTGACTCATGCTCAGTCTATGATCTATTAGTATAGCCAAGTTTTTTTCACATGTGCTGCTGCTTAGCCCAATTCCTCCCATTCTGTATGTGCCTTTTTCATTTTTCTTGCCCGGATGTAGGACTTTGTATTTCTCCTTGTCAAATACCATTCTGTTAGTCGCCGCCCACTGTGCAAGATTTTCTAGATCTCTTTGAATCCTCTCCCTTCCCTAGTGTTAGCTATCCCTCCTAGCTTTGTGTCATCGGCAAATTTGATCAGTTTCCCATCAATTCCCTCCTCCAGATCATTTCTAAAAGTGTTGACCAACACTGGGCCTAGGACAGAGCCTTGTGGTCCCCACTTGATACATTCTTCCACTTGAATGTGCAGCCATTTATGACCACTCTTAGAGTACGATCACTCAGCCAGTTGTCAATCCACCTAACAGTTGCCTTGTCAATCCCAGATTTGGTCATTTTTTCAATAAGTATGGTATGAGATACTTTGTCAAATGCTTTACTAAAGTCAAGATATACTATATCCACCGCATTTCCCTGATCAACCCAGTCGGTGATTCTGTCATAGAAGGAAATTAGATCCGTCTGGCATGACTTGTTTGTTACAAACCCATGCTGGCTCTGGTTAATTACTCCATTTCCATCCAAGTACTTGCATACATGCTGTTTAATAATTTGTTCAACGATCTTTCCCGGTATAAAAGTCAGACTCACAGGCCTGTAGTTTCCTGGATCCTTCTTCTTCCCTTTTTTGAAGATAGGGACAACATTTGCCCTTTTTTCAAAGATTATGGCGAGTGGTTCAGCAATTACCTCTGCTGCTTCCTTTAGTATCCTAGGATGTAATTAATCTGGACCTTGAGACTTGAATTCATGTAAGTTAGCTAAGTGTTCCCTCGCCATCTTTCTGCTTATAGATAGCCTACATTCTTTTATTCCCCCAATAGCACAGGGAAAATCAGCTGATGTTACATCTACTTTCTGAGAGAAAACAGATACAAAATAGGAATTTAAAAGTTCGGCCTTCTCAACATCATTTTTGACCAATTCACCATTTTCATCCTGTAAGCTTCCAATAGCATCTCTGACTTTTCTTTTGACCTCCCCAAATCCTTTTTCATTGCTTTTGGCCTCTCTTACAAGCCTCAATTCATTATTAGCTTTATCTTTTCTGACCCTTGCCCTACAGTTTCTGCAGACCCCATTATATTCTTCTTTAGATATTCCCCCTCTTTCCATTTGATAAACATATTTTCTTCCTTTTTAACATGTGTACAAGTTCTTTGTTCATCCATCCGGGTCTCTTTAACCCCTTAAGGACACGGCCTATTTTGGGCTTAAGGACACAACGATTTTGGCAGATTTTCTTCTCCTTTTTTCAAAAGTCATAACTTTTTTATTTTTCCGTCGACACGACCGTATCAGGGCTTGTTTTTTGCGTGGCGAACTGTAGTTTTCGTTGGTGCCTTTTTTGTTTACATAGACTATATTGTAAAACTTTTATTTTTTTTTATGATAGCACGGAGAGAAAACGCATCAATTCTACCATAGTTTTTTTTTTACAGCGTTAATCATGTAGTATAAATGACACAATCCATTTTTTCTGTGGGTCGGTACGGTTAGAACGATACCAAAATTCTTACATTTTTTTAACGTTTATCCACTTTTCTGCAATAAAACCCCTTTTTTTAGAAATCTTTTTTTCTCTAAATTGCTGCATTCAAATTCCTGTAACTTTTTTATTTTTCTATCTACTGAGCTCTATGAGGGCTTATTTTTTGCGCGATGAGCTGTAGTGTTTATTGGTACCATTTTGGGGTACATATGACTTTTTTGATCACTTTTATTGCGTTTTTAGGTAGGCAAAATGCTAAAAATTAGCCTTTCAACGCAGTTTTTTAGCGTTTTTTTAAACGCTTTTTGCCGTGCACAGTCAAAAGTATGTGTAGCTTATTGTACGCATCCTTACGGATGCGACAATACCAAATATGTGGGGTTTTAATTTTTGTTTTTATGCTAATATGAGAAAAAGCATAAAAAAGGTTTTTTGTTTTTTTATATTTTTCTTTTTTATTCATTTTTCTTTTCTTTTTTTTTACACAAATTGTGTCCATCTGGGGCACTTACAGTATAGCACTCATGATTGCTGTGATAAGGCATGGCAGGGCTATCGCTTATACAGCGATCACAGGCTGTGGATTATATCGCGAGCTCCCTCTGTGAACCCCTCCCATGCTGCGATCTACATAGATCACGGCAGGGAAGGGGTTAACAGCGGGGGGCGCATCTCCAATGCACCCCCGCTGTTCCAGCGGGAGGCCAGCTAGACTGACAGCCGAATCCCTCTGCGGGATATCCCCAGGACGTAAGTTTACACCCTGTTGCAGGAAGTACCCTGCTGCCAGGACGTAAACTTACGCCCTGGAGAGGGAAGGGGTTAAATGCTTCCCATTCTTCTTCTTTTAGGGATTGGTAACGATTGTGCTTTGAGAATCTCATTTCAAAATATTTCCCAACCTTCTTGGACATTTCTGTCCTTAAGAACATCCAGCCGTTGGATTCTTCCTCTCCTCTTCCTGAGTTCAGTAAAATCTGCCTTTCTGAAATCCAACCTTGAGGTCTGAGTCTTCTCAGGTCTTCCTCCCCTTGTTATCCAACATCCAAGGATAGCATGATCACTGCCTCCTAAGGTCCAGCCACCCTTACTTCCTCAACCATTCCCTCCCTGTTGGTAAGAATTAGGTCCAAGATAGCAGATCCCTTCGTTTTCTCTTCTACCTTCTGGAAGATAAAGTTGTCACAAGAGCGGATAAGAATCTGTTGGATCCATTACTTTTACCTGAGAGATTCCCAACAAATGTCTGGATCGGTAAAACCTCCCACGATCACTATGTTGGGCTTCTTTGAGACCTTGGCCATCTGATGTAGAAAGAGTTCCTCCATATCTTCTGCTTGTCCAGGCAGCCTATAGTAAATGCCTACAATGGGGTCCTTTCTGTTGTTCTCTCCATGTCTTCTTACCCAAACTGTTCCTACAGAACTCCCAGCTCTGAAGCTTGAATCTCTGTGGAGATGAATGCTCTCCTAACATACAACACAACCTCCTCCCCTTTTATTAGGTCTGTTCCTTATAAATACATTGTATCCTTCAAGCCTTGTATCCAATCATGTGTATCATCCCACCAAGTTTCCGTGATGCCGATGACATCATATGTTTCTTCCTGTGTTCGGAGCTCCAGTTCTCCTTGTTTCCCATGCATCGGGAATATACAAATTCTCTTCCTGCAGCTCCAATCTCTAGTCTGGCCATGTCCTCCTAGCAGCTAGACCCATCTAAACCAAGCGAACGTCCCACTCACAGTGACTATTCCTGAAGCTCCAAAGGGGCTTTAACTTAGTACTGAGAAGCGGGTGGGAATACTTGTGTCGGTGCAAAATGGGAGCTTTTCACTTTTAAAAAATCTACAAAGTGTTTGAGCGTTCTGTTGTGACTTTATAATATGGGGTATTGAATGCAGAATGCTGGGAAGCAAGAGGGCAACAACATAAGCCCATGTAAACAGGTGAGCGGGGCTGAAGACTTGCCGAATGCAGTTAGAAGCTGCAGCTCTGAATATGCTTCCCTGTGCCTCATCATATACTAACTTGTCCCATGCTGCCGCTTTGTAGAATCGGCTCCTTCAGACTCGGCCATAACACCCAACACAACGTATCCACAACTCAGCGAGATGTTTGGGCGGAAGAGGAAGAAAAGAACAAGCATCGAAACCAACATCCGCCTGACTCTGGAGAAACGCTTCCAGGACGTAAGAGGACCGGCTCGCTTTATGTACCTCCCACTGTTGTCATTACTGGGTACCAGTTGGCCTTTTATATTTGTCTTACAGAACCCAAAGCCGAGCTCGGAGGAGATCAGCATGATTGCCGAGCAGCTCGTTATGGAGAAAGAAGTGGTGCGGGTCTGGTTTTGTAACAGACGGCAGAAGGAGAAACGAATTAACTGCCCCATCAATATGCCAATGAAGTCTCCAATGTACAACTCCAGAATGGTGAGATCTGTGCAGCCTGAGCTGTCAGCGGCAGCAGGCGGTCAGCGCCTTCAGTCCAGCATCCAGACCGCACATGGGGCATAACTAGAACTCATGGCGGCCCAAAGTAAACCTCAGAATCCCCCCTCCCCAGAAGAAAAGGATATTAGAGATGGCAGCTTCAGATGGAGGGGCTCAGCTCTAGCAGACCTCGGGGGGGCTCATTCACACCCGCATTCAGGCTTTCTGTCTTTCTGTTGCATTATTTTTGGAGCAGCAAAACTAAATTCAAATTATTCATATTTTCCCCATTGATGGGAAATAAATGAAACCGTTTTATTCTATTTTAACCCCTTTTTTTCATTTTTCCACTTTCGTTTTTTCCTCCCCTCTTTAAAAAAATCGTAACTCCTTTATTCATCCATCGCCGTCGCTGTCTGCGGGTTGTTTTTTGCAGGACGAGTTGTAGTTTTCAATGATACTATTTATTGTACCATATAATGGACTGAAAAACTTTAAAAAAATTCTAATTTGAGAGAAATGAGAAAAAAAAGAAATTCCGCCATCTTTTGTTGAAACTTGTTTCTACGGCGCACGAACTGCAACAAAAATGACCTGATAACTTTATTCTCCGGGTCGGTGCAATTACTGCGATACCAAACTTATATTGTTTTGGGTTTTTTTCACTGTACCTCTTGCATTTTTTTTCAAAGATATATATTTTTTAAGTATCTTCTGCGCGCCGTAACTTTTTTATTTTTCCGTTGACACAGCTGTGCGAGGACTCACTTTTGCGGGACGTCCTGTAGTTTGCTTTGGTATCATTTTGGAATGCATGCGACTTTTTGATCGCTTTTTATTGTATTTTTTCTTGGAGACTACGTGACCAAAAAAGTGCATTTCTGTCGTTCTTTTTTTTTTCTGACAACTTTCATTGCGTGGGATAAATAATGCGCTGCTCTGATAGATCAGACTTTTACGGACGCTGCGATACCAAATATGTATTTTTGTTGAATTATTTACATTCTTTTATTACAAATATAGCAAAAGGGCTCTAATTTTTACTTTTATTACGTTTTTTTAATAATTAGTAAAACTTTATTCTTCCTATTTTTACTTTTTTATAGCCCCCCTGGGGGACCACCACATGTGATGCTTTGATCGCTCCTGCAGTATGATGTAATGCCACAGCATTACATCATACTGCAATCTGACAGCAGTCTATCAGGCTACCCCATGGCATTCTGCCATGACAGCCCTGGGGCCTTTCAGAAGGACCCCAGCTGCCATGACACCCGCACGGCTCCCTGTAATTTAAAGGGTTAACAGCTCCAATCAGCTGCGTGGCTGATTGCCACCGGGTGTCGGCTGTAAGAAATGGCCGGCAGCCACGATGTATGGAGGGAGGTCGCTCTGCTATAATAGACCGCCAATACAGGTTGTCAAAAGGCGTATCGGCAGTCGTTAAGGGGTTAATTCCATTTCTCTGCTCCAAAACATAACAAAAAGATGGAGAGCCCTGAACGCAGGGTGAACACAGTCACCATATAATAGCCAGAAGCAGTTTGGCGCAGTGATAGTGATTATGGTGCAGTAATAACAGGTGATGTCTTCTCTGATTGGAGTCTTCCATTTTCCATTTTTCTAGCTGGGCCCAGACCACCATGAAGACTTCTTCCAGTTGCAACTCACCTCTGTACATTCTTTCCCTCCTACTGCTACTCCCAATTCCTCTCCTAGTACCTCCCCTCACAGCACTCGTGCCTTTTTTGTGACACCACAAAGTAATAATGCCTCCTGAAAAGTATAGCAGCGCCTTCTGCGCTACTTTAAAAGTTTAGTGGCCTTACTGTGCCCTATTAAAGGTATAGCAACCCCTTTGTATCCCCTCAAAGGTATAGTGGCCTCGTCTGTGCCACTTAAAGATGCAGTGCACCCTCTTCCATCCTCACAGTCCAGACAGCAGAAGAATCTTTTCTAACTTACCAGTCCTGCTGAACCTGCGACGATCCATGCAATGCAGAGTCCGACTCCTCCCGCAGTCTCATACTGTCAGCCAAGCTGGGAAATAGGAGAGGAGTCGGACTCTGCATTGCATGGAGCGTCGCAGGTTGAGCAGGACTGGGGAGTTAGAAAGGATTCTTCTGCTGTCTGGACGTTTGGCAAATTGCCGTAAATTGTGCGAAAATTTTGGTGCAATTTTTGGCATAAAGAAAGCCAACTAATAGGTGCTATAAATTTAGACTAGAGACAGATTTACCATCCAGCCTGAGTCACTGTGATAACACTGATGGATTTTAAGACTGTCTGTCTTAGTTTGCACTGTCTAACCTTTGGGCAATATCATTAAATCTGCCGCTTCGTGTGTAATTTGCTGTAACGGTCAAACCGATCACTAAAGGATGAATCATCATTACTGGAACAAGACAATCCTAGAATGGTAGAGTTGGAAGGGACCTCCAGGGTCACCAGGTCCTCTGCGGTCCTCAAGGGTCATCGGGTCCTCCAGGGTCGTCGGGTCCTCTGGGGTCCTCCAGGGTCATCGGGTCCTCCAGGGTCGTTGGGTCCTCTGGGGTCCTCCAGGGTCTTCGGGCCCTCCGGGGTCCTCCAGGGTCATGGGGTCCTCCGGGGTCCTTCAGGGTCATCGGGTCCTCCAGGGTCATCGGGTCCTCCGGGGTCCTTCAGGGCCGTCGGTTTCTCCGGGGTCCTTCAGGGCCGTCGGGTCCTCCGGGGTCCTTCAGGGCCGTCGGGTCCCCCTGGGGTCCTCCAGGGTCATCGGGTCCCCCGGGGGCCTCCAGGGTCGTCGGGTCCTCTGGGGTCCTCCAGGGTCATCGGGTCCTCCAGGGTCCTTCAGGGCCGTCAGGTCCTCCGGGGTCCTTCAGGGTTGTCAGGCCCTCCGGGGTCCTACAGGGTCATCGGGTCCTCTGGGGTCCTCTAGGGCCGTCGGATCCTCCGGGGTCCTTCGGGGCCATCGGGTCTTCCGAGATCCTCCAGGGTCGTCGGGTCCTACGAGGTCCTCCAGGATCATCAGGTCCAACCCCCTGCTCAATGGTCAATCTGGTCCCAGCTATAAATCACTCGAAGACCTGTGACTAGTAGTGCTGCGCTCTCTACATCTGCACACGCTCCGGAGAAGACTCATTTCTGTCTTTCATCCCACACCAGGTGTCTACGTCCAGTTCTTTAGGGTCCTTGGCCATGGCTCCAGTGCACAGCACGATGACCAGCACAGGTAATTAGTAGTAACCTCAGATTATGCCATTTCAAAAATGGGTCACTGTTTGATATTAACCCATTAGTGACTGCAATATGCCTTTTTACGGTGGTGACTAATAAGCTTTAATCCTGCACGTACCTGTTGTTGAGGCAGTGGCTTGGCTGACTACTGACAGCCAGGCTCTAGCTCCAACTGCCAGTAAGAGAGACCTCAGAACCCCTTACCTGCCATAGCAACTACAGCATGTAAACAGATAACTGGGGAGGGGGGGACCATCTGTCACCCATCGGCCGCCTACAGTGCAATTGCAAGGTACCAATGTGTCCCCATGGCAGCCAGAAGCCTGACGAAGAAACCCATGTCTGCCATGTAACTCTGCCTACTAGGCCCCGCCTTCTGCAGAGTCTAACAGGCTGCTGTCATAGGCTCAGTAGAATGCACTGCATAAGTAATGCAGTGTACTGTGCTAGCCATCGAATTATTGCATCTTTAGGTCCCCCGAGGGACTAAGAAATGGTGTCAAAAAAGGTCAATAACGTTAAATTCAAAGAGAAAAATCCAGTTAAAAAAGAAACATTTTTCCCACAAAACCCCACTGAACAAATTTTGAAAAAGCAGCACATGAGCAATATAACTGCGCTCCGCATGCCGCCGACAGGGAAGGAGGTATTATATATCTGGCAGAGCGAGCGCCATAAAGATAATACAGACTGATGACAGAATTACTGTTCACCTCCCAAAAAACACCAAAAACCGTCCAGAAGCCACATGGAACCAAAACAGCAGCAATGACCCTACAACTGCTCCTGCGGACAACAAGCCCTCCCAGAGCGCCGCTCTGGGGGAATAACGCTGCAGCGGCGCAGAGTCAGTGGTGTTGTTTACATGTTATTGTGCTAAAGTAGTGAAAAATAAAAAAATCTCTATAAGTTACCCTGAATGGTGAACAAAACCCAAAGACCACAGTGAGAGTCCTGGGCTGGTGGTGCCCCCCCCCCCCCAAAATAATGTAATCAAAGTTCTACAACACATTATATGTCCCCCAGAGTGCAGCCAGTAACATCTCCAACACATTATATGTCCTCCAGAGTGCAGCCAGTTACATCTCCAACACATTCTATGTCCCTGAGAGTGCAGCCACTAACATCTCCAACACATTATATGTCCCCCAGAGTGCATCCAGTAACATCTCCAACACATTATATGTCCCCCAGAGTGCAGCCAGGAACATCTCCAACACATTATATGTCCCCCAGAGTGCAGCCAGTAACATCTCCAACACATTATATGTCCTCCAGAGTGCGGCCAGTAACATCTCCAACAAATTATATGTCCCTCAGAGTGCGGCCAGTAACATCTATAACACATTATATGTCCCCCAGAGTGCAGCCAGTAAAATCTACAACACATTATATGTCCCCCAGAGTGCAGCCAGTAACATCTCCAACACATTATATGTGCCCCAGAGTTCAGCCAGTGACATCTCCAACACATTATATGTCCCCCAGAGTGCAGCCAGTAACATCTCCAACACATTATATGTCCCCCAGAGTGCAGCCAGTAACATCTACAACACATTATATGTCCCCCAGAGTGCAGCCACTAACATCTCCAACACATTATATGTCCCCCAGAGTGCAGCCAGTAACATCTACAACACATTATATGTCCCCCAGAGTGCAGCCAGTAACATCTACAACACATTATATGTCCCCCAGAGTGCAGCCAGTAACATTTCCAACACATTATATGTCCCTCAGAGTGCAGCCAGTAACATCTCCAACACATTATATGTCCCCCAGAGTGCAGCCAGTAACATCTCCAACACATTATATGTCCCCCAGAGTGCAGCCAGTAACATCTCCAACACATTATGTGTCCCCCAGAGTGCAGCCAGTAACATCTCCAACACATTATATGTCCCCCAGAGTGCAGCCAGTAACATCTCCAACACATTATATGTCCCCCAGAGTGCAGCCAGTAACATCTCCAACACATTATATGTCCCCCAGAGTGCAGCCAGTAACATCTATAACACATTATATGTCCCCCAGAGTGCAGCCAGTAACATCTCCAACACATTATATGTCCCCCAGAGTGCAGCCAGTAACATCTTCAACACATTATATGTCCCCCAGAGTGCAGCCAGTGACATCTCCAACACATTATATGTCCTCCAGAGTGCGGCCAGTAACATCTCCAACACATTATATGTCCCCCAGAGTGCAGCCAGTAACATCTCCAACACATTATATGTCCCCCAGAGTGCAGCCAGCAATATCTACAACACATTATATGTCCCCCAGAGAGCAACCAGTAACATCTCCAACAAATTATATGTCCCTCAGAGTGCAGCCAGTAACATCTATAACACATTATATGTCCCCCAGAGTGCAGCCAGTAACATCTACAACACATTATATGTCCCCCAGAGTGCAGCCAGTGACATCTCCAACACATTATATGTCCCCCAGAGTGCAGCCAGTAACATCTATAACACATTATATGTCCCCCAGAGTGCAACCAGTAACATCTCCAACACATTATATGTCCCCCAGAGTGCATCCAGTAACATCTGCAACACATCATATGTCCCCCAGAGTGCAGGCAGTAACATCTCCAACACATTATATGTCCCCCAGAGTGCGGCCAGTAACATCTCCAACACATTATATGTCCTCCAGAGTGCGGCCAGTAACATCTCCAACACATTATATGTCCCCCAGAGTGCATCCAGTAACATCTCCAACACATTATATGTCCCCCAGAGTGCAGCCAGGAACATCTCCAACACATTATATGTCCCCCAGAGTGCAGCCAGTAAGATCTCCAACACATTATATGTCCTCCAGAGTGCGGCCAGTAACATCTCCAACACATTATATGTCCCCCAGAGTGCAGCCAGTAACATCTCCAACACATTATATGTCCCCCAGAGTGCAGCCAGCAATATCTACAACACATTATATGTCCCCCCAGAGAGCAACCAGTAACATCTCCAACAAATTATATGTCCCTCAGAGTGCAGCCAGTAACATCTATAACACATTATATGTCCCCCAGAGTGCAGCCAGTAACATCTCCAACACAGTATATGTGCCACAGAGTGCAGCCAGTAACATCTCCAACACAGTATATGTGCCACAGAGTGCAGCCAGTGACATCTCCAACACATTATATGTCCCCCAGAGCGCAGCTAGTAACATCTCCAACACATTATATGTCCCCCAGAGTACGGCTAGTAACATTTCCAACACATTATATGTCCCCCAGAGTGCGGCTAGTAACATCTCCAACCCATTATATGTCCCCCAGAGTGCGGCTAGTAACATCTCCAACCCATTATATGTCCCCCAGAGTGCAGCCAGTAACATCTCTAACACATTATATGTCACCCAGTGTGCGGCCAGTTACATCTCCAACACATTATATGTCCCCTACAGTGCATCCAGTAACATCTACAACACATTATATGTCCTCCAGAGTGCAGCCAGTAACATCTCCAACACATTATATGTCCCCCAGAGTGCAGCCAGTAACATCTCCAACACATTATATGTCCCCCAGAGTGCAGCCAGTAACATCTCCAACACATTATATGTCCCCCAGAGTGCGGCCAGTAACATCTCCAACACATTATATGTCCCCCAGAGTGCAGCCAGTAACATCTCTAACACATTATATGTCACCCAGTGTGCGGCCAGTTACATCTCCAACACATTATATGTCCCCTAGAGTGCATCCAGTAACATCTACAACACATCATATGTCCCCCAGAGTGCAGCCAGTAACATGTACAACACATTATATGTCCCCCAGAGTGCAGCCAGTAACATCTACAACACATTATATGTCCCCCAGAGTGCAGCCAGTAACATCTACAACACATTATATGTCCCCCAGAGTGCAGCCAGTAACATCTACAACACATTATATGTCCTCCAGAGTGCAGCCACTAACATCTCCAACACATTATATGTCCTCCAGAGTGCAGCCAGTTACATCTCCAACACATTATATGTCCCTCAGAGTGCAGCCAGTAACATGTACAACACATTATATGTCCCCCAGAGTGCAGCCAGTAACATCTCCAACACATTATATGTCCCCCAGAGTGCAGCCAGTAACATCTCCAACACATTATATGTCCCCCAGAGTGCAGCCAGTAACATCTACAACACATTATATGTCCTCCAGAGTGCAGCCACTAACATCTCCAACACATTATATGTCCTCCAGAGTGCAGCCAGTTACATCTCCAACACATTATATGTCCCTCAGAGTGCAGCCACTAACATCTCCAACACATTATATGTCCCCCAGAGTGCAGCCAGTAACATCTCCAACACATTATATGTCCCCCAGAGTGCAGCCAGTAACATCTCCAACACATTATATGTCCCCCAGAGTGCAGCCAGTAACATCTCCAACACATTATATGTCCCCCAGAGTGCAGCCAGTAACATCTCCAACACATTATATGTCCCCCAGAGCGCAGCTAGTAACATCTCCAACACATTATATGTCCCCCAGAGTGCGGCTAGTAACATTTCCAACACATTATATGTCCCCCAGAGTGCGGCTAGTAACATCTCCAACCCATTATATGTCCCCCAGAGTGCAGCCAGTAGCATCTACAACACATTATATGTCCTCCAGAGTGCAGCCAGTAACATCTCCAACACATTATATGTCCCCCAGAGTGCAGCCAGTAACATCTCCAACACATTATATGTCCCCCAGAGTGCAGCCAGTAACATCTCCAACACATTATATGTCCCCCAGAGTGCGGCCAGTAACATCTCCAACACATTATATGTCCCCCAGAGTGCAGCCAGTAACATCTACAACACATCATATGTCCCCCAGAGTGCAGCCAGTAACATCTACAACACATTATATGTCCCCCAGAGTGCAGCCAGTAACATCTACAACACATTATATGTCCCCCAGAGTGCAGCCAGTAACATCTCCAACACATTATATGTCCCCCAGAGTGCAGCCAGTAACATCTACAACACATTATATGTCCTCCAGAGTGCAGCCACTAACATCTCCAACACATTATATGTCCTCCAGAGTGCAGCCAGTTACATCTCCAACACATTATATGTCCCTCAGAGTGCAGCCACTAACATCTCCAACACATTATATGTCCCCCAGAGTGCAGCCAGTAACATCTCCAACACATTATATGTCCCCCAGAGTGCAGCCAGTAACATCTCCAACACATTATATGTCCCCCAGAGTGCAGCCAGTAACATCTCCAACACATTATATGTCCCCCAGAGTGCAGCCAGTAACATCTCCAACACATTATATGTCCCCCAGAGTGCAGCCAGTAACATCTCCAACACATTATATGTCCCCCAGAGTGCAGCCAGTAACATCTCCAACACATTATATGTCCCTCAGAGTGCAGCCACTAACATCTCCAACACATTATATGTCCCCCAGAGTGCATCCAGTAACATCTCCAACACATTATATGTCCCCCAGAGTGCAGCCAGGAACATCTCCAACACATTATATGTCCCCCAGAGTGCAGCCAGTAACATCTCCAACACATTATATGTCCCCCAGAGTGCATCCAGTAACATCTCCAACACATTATATGTCCCCCAGAGTGCAGCCAGTAACATCTCCAACACATTATATGTCCCCCAGAGTGCAGCCAGTAACATCTCCAACACATTATATGTCCCCCAGAGTGCGGCCAGGAACATCTACAACACATCATATGTCCCCCAGAGTGCAGCCAGTAACATCTCCAACACATTATATGTCCCCCAGAGTGCGGCCAGTAACATCTACAACACATTATATGTCCTCCAGAGTGTAGCCAGTTACATCTCCAACACATTATATGTCCCTGAGAGTGCAGCCACTAACATCTCCAACACATTATATGTCCCCCAGAGTGCATCCAGTAACATCTCCAACACATTATATGTCCCCCAGAGTGCAGCCAGGAACATCTCCAACACATTATATGTCCCCCAGAGTGCAGCCAGTAACATCTCCAACACATTATATGTCCTCCAGAGTGCGGCCAGTAACATCTCCAACAAATTATATGTCCCTCAGAGTGTGGCCAGTAACATCTATAACACATTATATGTCCCCCAGAGTGCAGCCAGTAAAATCTACAACACATTATATGTCCCCCAGAGTGCAGCCAGTAACATCTCCAACACATTATATGTGCCCCAGAGTTCAGCCAGTGACATCTCCAACACATTATATGTCCCCCAGAGTGCAGCCAGTAACATCTCCAACACATTATATGTCCCCCAGAGTGCAGCCAGTAACATCTACAACACATTATATGTCCCCCAGAGTGCAGCCACTAACATCTCCAACACATTATATGTCCCCCAGAGTGCAGCCAGTAACATCTACAACACATTATATGTCCCCCAGAGTGCAGCCAGTAACATCTACAACACATTATATGTCCCCCAGAGTGCAGCCAGTAACATTTCCAACACATTATATGTCCCCCAGAGTGCAGCCAGTAACATCTCCAACACATTATATGTCCCCCAGAGTGCAGCCAGTAACATCTCCAACACATTATATGTCCCCCAGAGTGCAGCCAGTAACATCTCCAACACATTATGTGTCCCCCAGAGTGCAGCCAGTAACATCTCCAACACATTATATGTCCCCCAGAGTGCAGCCAGTAACATCTCCAACACATTATATGTCCCCCAGAGTGCAGCCAGTAACATCTCCAACACATTATATGTCCCCCACAGTGCAGCCAGTAACATCTCCAACACATTATATGTCCCCCAGAGTGCAGCCAGTAACATCTCCAACACATTATATGTCCCCCAGAGTGCAGCCAGTAACATCTCCAACACATTATATGTCCCCCAGAGTGCGGCCAGGAACATCTCCAACACATTATATGTCCCCCAGAGTGCAGCCAGTAACATCTCCAACACATTATATGTCCCCCAGAGTGCGGCCAGTAACATCTCCGACACATTATATGTCCCCCAGAGTGCAGCCAGTAACATCTCCAACACATTATATGTCCCCCAGAGTGCAGCCAGCAATATCTACAACACATTATATGTCCCCCAGAGAGCAACCAGTAACATCTCCAACAAATTATATGTCCCTCAGAGTGCAGCCAGTAAGATTTATAACACATTATATGTCCCCCAGAGTGCAGCCAGTAACATCTCCAACACATTATATGTCCCCCAGAGTGCAGCCAGTAACATCTCCAACACATTATATGTCCCCCAGAGTGCAGCCAGTGACATCTCCAACACATTATATGTCCTCCAGAGTGCGGCCAGTAACATCTCCAACACATTATATGTCCCCCAGAGTGCAGCCAGTAACATCTCCAACACATTATATGTCCCCCAGAGTGCAGCCAGCAATATCTACAACACATTATATGTCCCCCAGAGAACAACCAGTAACATCTCCAACAAATTATATGTCCCTCAGAGTGCAGCCAGTAACATCTATAACACATTATATGTCCCCCAGAGTGCAACCAGTAACATCTCCAACACATTATATGTCCCCCAGAGTGCATCCAGTAACATCTACAACACATCATATGTCCCCCAGAGTGCAGCCAGTAACATCTCCAACACATTATATGTCCCCCAGAGTGCGGCCAGTAACATCTCCAACACATTATATGTCCCCCAGAGTGCATCCAGTAACATCTCCAACACATTATATGTCCCCCAGAGTGCAGCCAGGAACATCTCCAACACATTATATGTCCCCCAGAGTGCAGCCAGTAAGATCTCCAACACATTATATGTCCTCCAGAGTGCGGCCAGTAACATCTCCAACACATTATATGTCCCCCAGAGTGCAGCCAGTAACATCTCCAACACATTATATGTCCCCCAGAGTGCAGCCAGCAATATCTACAACACATTATATGTCCCCCAGAGAGCAACCAGTAACATCTCCAACAAATTATATGTCCCTCAGAGTGCAGCCAGTAACATCTATAACACATTATATGTCCCCCAGAGTGCAGCCAGTAACATCTATAACACATTATATGTCCCCCAGAGTGCAGCCAGCAACATCTCCAACACATTATATGTGCCCCAGAGTGCAGCCAGTGACATCTCCAACACATTATATGTCCCCCAGAGTGCAGCCAGTAACATCTCCAACACATGATATGTCCCCCAGAGTGCAGCCAGTAACATCTCCAACACATTATATGTCCCTCAGAGTGCAGCCAGTAACATCTCCAACACATTATATGTCCCCAGAGTGCAGCCAGTAACATCTCCAACACATTATATGTCCCCCAGAGTGTGGCCAGTAACATCTCCAACACATTATATGTCCCCCAGAGTGCGGCCAGTAACACCTCCAACACATTATATGTCCCCCAGAGTGCGGCCACTAACATCTCCAACACATTATATGTCCCCCAGAGTGCAGCCAGTAACATCTCCAACACATTCTATGTCCCCCAGTGCAGCCAGTAACATCCCCAACACATTATATGTCCCCCAGAATGCAGCCAGTAACATCTCCAACACATTATATGTCCCCCAGAGTGCAGCCAGTAACATCTCCAACACATTATATGTCCCCCAGAGTGCAGCCAGTAACATCTCCAACACATTATATGTCCCCCAGAGTGCAGCCAGTAACATCTCCAACACATTCTATGTCCCCCAGTGCAGCCAGTAACATCCCCAACACATTATATGTCCCCCAGAATGCAGCCAGTAACATCTCCAACACATTATATGTCCCCCAGAGTGCAGCCAGTAACATCTCCAACACATTATATGTCCCCCAGAGTGCAGCCAGTAACATCTCCAACACATTATATGTCCCCCAGAGTGCTGTCAGTAACATCTACAACATGAGCTGTCAGACAGATATGCAATGATGAAAATCTCTTGTTCCTTAAGACAAAGAATAGGTTTGTCACTAAGGGGTTAAAAGGCACCGCTACCCACGAGGTAGGAGTGGTTAAGTCCCTAATGCATGAGGCTATCATCGGAAGTGACTTTCCACTGTTCTGGGCAATGTGGAGGAAAAGGACTTTGGACAATAAGAGTGTGGCTAATAATGTTGGGTGTCAGGAGGTAAGCCCTGAGTCGTATGACCCGGACACTGCTGGGCCCGCAGTAGGGGTGACCATAAATGACGACGTCGACTGTCCCCTAGCTGTACTGGCTGGTGACACGGAAAGCCCGGCAGAAGTTCCTGCCATGCCGGACCTTGAGGTGTCGCGTGAAAATTTTGAATCTGCTCAGCTGAAAGACCCAACATTGATTAGGGCCCGTGAGGCCGTAGCAAAAACAAACGGGGTACCTCAAACTCCAGGTGGGAGTGAAGCATACCCTTATATGGCTGTTAACAATGACAGGTTGTACAAAGTGGATAAGGTGCGCGGGGAAGAACTGGAACAGCTGGTGGTACCCCAACCCTATCGCTGAGTAGTTCTCGACCTGGCTCATAAACATGTGCTTGGAGGTCATCTGGGGCGGAAAAAACCTGTGAACGAATGTTGCAACGGTTCTGTTGGCCCAGGGTACATGAGGAGGTTAAGCTGTATTGCGCCTCATGCCCTATATGTCAATTAACGCCCCCTAAACCTCATTTCAGGAGTCCATTGGTGCCCTTACCCGTTATCGAGGTACCATTTGACCGGATTGCCATGGATTTAGTCGGTCCAGTAGTGAAGTCCGCTAGGGGACATCAGTATATACTGGTCATTCTAGACTATGCCACGCGGTACCCGGAGGCAATTCCCCTGAGAAACACCTCCTCCAAGCTCATTGCCCGAGAGCTGTTCCAGATGTTCCCCCGCACCGGTATTCCCAAAGAGATCCTTACCGATCAAGGAACTCCGTTTATGTCAAAGGTAATGAGAGAGATGTGCAAACTTCTAAAGGTTAAACAACTGCGTACCTCAGTGTATCACCCGCAAACTGACGGCCTGGTCGAAAGGTTTAATAAAACTTTGAAGAGGATGTTAAAAAGGGTGGTCAGCCAAGATGGGAGGGATTGGGATTGTTTGTTGCCAGCCTTGATGTTCGCAATACATGAGGTTCCCCAATCCTCCACAGGTTTTTCTCCGTTTGAACTGCTGTATGGCAGACACCCACGTGGTCTCCTCGACCTCGCCAAAGACACTTGGGAAAGTGAACACACCCCCTACAAAAGTGTGGTAGAACATATTTCAGTAATGCAGGATAGGATAGCCGCTGTCATGCCCATTGTAAAGGAACACTTGGAACAGGCACAGGTGGCACAGAGTCGAGTCTATAACAGGTCGGTCAAAGTCAGAACCTTGTGCCCGGGAGATAGGGTGTTAGTTTTGGTGCCTACAGTAGAGAGTTCTTGGCCAAATGGCAGGGGCCCTATGAGGTGCTAGAGCGCATAGGAGAAGTCAATTATAAAGTGTACCAACCTGGCAGGAGGAGGCCGGAGCAGGTATACCATGTGAATTTGCTTAAACCCTGGAAAGAACAAGAGTCTCTGGCAGCGGTGAATGCGACGAGCAGCCAGGTTTTTGTGAAGTCCATGGTCAAAGCTCCTGAAGTGGCTATCTCAGGGTCCCTGTCTAGTGTACAAAAGCAGGAGGCAAAGGAGTTGGTGCTTTGAAACACGGATGTGTTTTCAGAACTGCCGGGACGTACGTCAGTAATTAAACATGACATCGTCACGGAACCTTACGTACGGGTCCGGGTGAAACCCTACAGAATTCCTGAAGCACGTAGACAGGCTGTATCAGAGAAAGTAAAGAAGATGTTGGACCTTGGGGTCATTGAAGTGTCAAAAAGTGATTGGTCTAGTCCCATTGTCCTGATTCCTAAGCCCGATGGCACCTTGAGGTTTTGCAACGACTTCAGGAAGTTAAACGAAGTCTCTAAGTTTGACTCATACCCGATGCCATGAGTAGATGAGCTAATAGAAAGGCTAGGCCATGCTAGGTTCTTCTCTACCTTGGACCTGACTAAAGGGTATTGGCAGGTACCACTTACCGACGAAGCCAAAGAAAGGACTGCCTTTTCTACTCCCGAGGGACTCTTCCAGTATGCATGCCTACCTTTTGGGCTACATGGGGCACCAGCTACGTTCCAAAGAATGATGGATATCATCCTGAGACCTCACCGGCGGTACGCCTCCGCCTATCTGGATGACATAATTATATTTAGTAATGACTGGGAGAGTCACTTGGCAAAAGTACAGGCGGTAGTTGATTCCCTCAAGGATGCAGGGGTAACGGCAAACCCCAAGAAGTGTACATTATTTGGGGTACGTAATAGGAAGAGGAGTTATTAAGCCCCAAATTAATTAAGTAGAGGCCATCCAAAACTGGCCCCAACCATTGACCAAGAAACAGGTGAGAGCGTTTCTAGGGACTGTAGGCTACTACCGTAGGTTCATCCCTAGCTTCGCCACCATAGCAGCGCCCTTGACAGAGCTAACAAAGGGAAGAAGTTCCACCATGATCAAGTGGAATGACGAGGCCGAGCAGGCCTTTCGGAAGTTAAAGACAGCCCTCTGTAGAGAGCCGGTCTTAATTACTCCTGACTTCAGTAAAACATTCGTAGTACAGACAGATGCTTCTGATATAGGTATGGGGGCTGTCCTTTCCCAAGTGGTTAGAGGCGAGGAGCACCCAGTCACCTATCTTAGTAGGAAACTTACCCCCCCAGAGAGAAATTATAGCATTGTGGAACGAGAATGTCTGGCGATAAAGTGGGCTTTAGAGTCCCTACGGTACTATCTGCTTGGACGACATTTCAGATTGGTGACAGACCACTCCCCTCTCACCTGGATGAGTCAGGCCAAAGAGCGAAACGCTCGGGTGACGAGGTGGTTCCTTACTGTACAAAATTTTAAATTTGACGTAGAGCACAGGGCTGGCAAGCTACAAGGAAATGCCGATGCGTTGTCCCGAACCCACTGCGTGGTTAATAAAAGTGTTCGCCCCTACGGGTTCGAGCAGAGGGGGAGGGTATGTGAGGTACTGAGGGGCATGATAGTGGATGGTCGCTACATCGCCCCTAGGTTCCGTTATTATGCCTAGTAGGGCTGGAGGAAGTGCATGTCCCGCGGTTTGAGACATGAAAGTCCAGGAGTGCAATGTAATCTCCAGCAAGTATTTGCTGGAGGTCTTTTCTTTAAAAGTATCTGGGCCTGGTGTTTTGGAATGGATGGCAGGTTGGTAATGGGGCCATCCATTCCACTTCCTCCACTCCAGGTTATGGGCGAGGTCAATCAGCACAGGTGCTGAGGCTGAGCCAGGATAGGCGTGGATATAAATAGAAGTGTGCACTGACACGGGGGGAGATTAAGGTGGCTGCTGGACCCAGGCAGTCTGTGATACCTGCTAGAGCTGAAAACCCTGCTGTGTGGTGCACCTGTGGAGTGTGACCTGGTCAGGCAGGGACTGCCTATTGTTATTGCTGGACTGTTATTTTTGTGCCTGAAGCTCAGGCTGCATTTGTGTTAACTATTCTAGACTGAAATAAGCGCAGGTCACGCCTGCTCTTGGACTTTATCCACTGGTTTCCGCCTTTGACTGCCGCCAACCCGCACTGTACCGAGCTGTCCTCCCACAACTTGCATTAAAATGTTGTTGTTTTATCACTGTAAATCACTTTTGAAGTGTTGCTCTTGGGGTCTCCCTTTCAGTTTCTCTATAGTACACTGTCTGTTAAGTACAGAGCTTCCTTTGTAACTGGGACACCGGGACATTTCCATAGCAACAGGGAGAGGGTCTATCTTCACAGGTGGCTCCCTGTGCACTCACAGGCTGCAGCCTGACAGATCTGAGGATACTGTGATGATGCTCTATACAGTCTCTGCTCATCCTGGTGTTACAGTGTGTGTGTGTGTACATTATAGTTAGTTTATTAAACATTTGACCAGAATGTTTCTAAATGCCTATATCACCCTGGAAAAGCAGAGGGGTGGGCATTCAGATATTGCCTCCCTGCTGATTGGACCATAGACAGTGCAATCCATCATGGGAAGAAAGGGCAAGGAAGTTCTGAACAAGGAACTACTGGCAAAATGCTAGGCTTGTTACATGCCCCCTCTATTATGGTGGATTACAAACAGCAGGGCAACAGAAAAATGGGGAGGACCACCTGAAAATCAGAACCTACAGACATTAAACAGCAGCAAATGAAAGTAAGGAGGACCAGGGGTGTTTCAGATAACTTGTTGAAAATTCAGGTACACCCTAAGTCTCTATTACATAGGAACTGAACGATTGCTGTTTTTTTCCTTTTGCATGATTGTATCGAAAAAAAATTATAATAACTGTATAAATTGAGATAACATCAAATAGCTGACTGGGCGTGTTTAACTCCATATTGGGGGGTGAATGCTCCTTTATTAGTGCATGATGTTCAGTAGGGTTTTGGTGCAGTGCATTCGTTGTGATATAGGAAATCTGAACTTCTTACCTCTCGTTTTCTAGTAACGTCATCCTGTTCCCCGGGAAGCTCTAGTAGACCATCATCACCGAGCTCCGGCCTCCACTCCAGCAGTCCTGGAATTTCTCTAAATAATCCCAAGCCCAATGTCAATACCTCCAGCTACAGCTCTCCCGGGTGAGGTTATCTGATGCACATAAATGACTAAGCTTTGATCCTCCATGTTTGAAAGAGGAAGCTGATAATAGAAGTATCGATGTTGGAGTGTCACTTGTAGACAAAAATGGAATCATTCAACTGTATGCAATGATTATATTAGACATTGAGCAGGATCTCTTCTCTCTTTCTTTGAGCTGGTGGGTGTAGACTGCTACTACTATGTCTCCATACACTGTACACATAGGAGAGCAGGATCTCTTCTCTATCTCTGAGCTGCTGGATGTAGACTACTGCTATGATGTCTCCATACACTGTACACATAGGAGAGCAGGATCTCTTCTCTATCTCTGAGCTGGTCGGTGTAGACTGCTGCTATGATGTCTCCATACACTGTACACATAAGAGAGCAGGATCTCTTCTCTATCTCTGAGCTGGAGGGTGTAGACTGCTGCTATGATGTCTCCATACACTGTACACATAGGAGAGCAGGATCTCTTCTCTATCTCTGAGCTGGTGGATGTAGACTGCTGCTACGATGTCTCCATACACTGTACACATAGGAGAGCAGGATCTCTTCTCTATCTTTGAGCTGGTGGGTGTATACTGCTGCTATGGTGTCTCCATACACTGTACACATAGGAGAGCAGGATCTCTTCTCTATCTTTGAGCTGGTGGGTGTAGACTGCTGCCATGATGTCTCCTTACACTGTAAACATAGGAGAGCAGGATGTCTTCTCCATCTCTGAGCTGGTGGGTGTAGACTGCTGCTATGATGTCTCCATACACTGTACACATAGGAGAGCAGGATATCTTCTCTATCTCTGAGCTGGTGGGTGTAGACTGCTGCTATGATGTCTCCATACACTGCACACATAGGAGAGCTGGATCTCTTCTCTATCTCTGAGCTGGTGGATGTAGACTGCTGCTACGATGTCTCCATACACTGCACACATAGGAGAGCTGGATCTCTTCTCTATCTCTGAGCTGGTGGATGTAGACTGCTGCTACGATGTCTCCATACACTGTACACATAGGAGAGCAGGATCTCTTCTCTATCTTTGAGCTGGTGGGTGTATACTGCTGCTATGGTGTCTCCATACACTGTACACATAGGAGAGCTGGATCTCTTCTCTATCTTTGAGCTGGTGGGTGTATACTGCTGCTATGGTGTCTCCATACACTGTACACAGAAGAGAGCAGGATCTCTTCTCTATCTCTGAGCTGGTGGGTGTAGACTGCTGCTATGATGTATCCATACACTGTACACATAGGAGAGCTGGATCTCTTCTCTACCTCTGAGCTGGTGGGTGTAGACTGCTGCTATGATGTCTCCATACACTGTACACATAGGAGAGCAGGATCTCTTCTCTATCTCTGAGCTGGTGGGTGTAGACTGCTGCTATGATGTCTCCATACACTGTACACATAGGAGAGCAGGATCTCTTCTTTATCTCTGAGCTGGTGGATGTAGACTGCTGCTATGATGTCTCCATACACTGTACACATAGGAGAGCAGGATCTCTTCTCTATCTCTGAGCTGGTGGGTGTAGACTGCTGCTATGATGTCTCCATACACAGTACACATAGGAGAGCAGGATCTCTTCTCTATCTCTGAGCTGGTGGGTGTAGACTGCTGCTATGATGTCTCCATACACTGCACACATAGGAGAGCTGGATCTCTTCTCTATCTCTGAGCTGGTGGATGTAGACTGCTGCTACGATGTCTCCATACACTGTACACATAGGAGAGCAGGATCTCTTCTCTATCTTTGAGCTGGTGGGTGTATACTGCTGCTATGGTGTCTCCATACACTGTACACATAGGAGAGCTGGATCTCTTCTCTACCTCTGAGCTGGTGGGTGTAGACTGCTGCTATGATGTCTCCATACACTGTACACATAGGAGAGCTGGATCTCTTCTCTACCTCTGAGCTGGTGGGTGTAGACTGCTGCTATGATGTCTCCATACACTGTACACATAGGAGAGCAGGATCTCTTCTCTATCTCTGAGCTGGTGGGTGTAGACTGCTGCTATGATGTCTCCATACACTGTACACATAGGAGAGCAGGATCTCTTCTTTATCTCTGAGCTGGTGGGTGTAGACTGATGCTATGATGTCTCCATACACAGTACACATAGGAGAGCAGGATCTCTTCTCTATCTCTGAGCTGGTGGGTGTAGACTGCTGCTATGATGTCTCCATACACTGCACACATAGGAGAGCTGGATCTCTTCTCTATCTCTGAGCTGGTGGATGTAGACTGCTGCTACGATGTCTCCATACACTGTACACATAGGAGAGCAGGATCTCTTCTCTATCTTTGAGCTTGTGGGTGTATACTGCTGCTATGGTGTCTCCATACACTGTACACATAGGAGAGCTGGATCTTTTCTCTATCTCTGAGCTGGTGGGTGTAGACTGCTGCTATGATGTCTCCATACACTGTACACATAGGAGAGCAGGATCTCTTCTCTATCTCTGAGCTGGTGGGTGTAGACTGCTGCTATGATGTCTCCATACACTGTACACATAGGAGAGCAGGATATCTTCTCTGTCTCTGAGCTGGTGGGTGTAGACTGCTGCTATGATGTCTCCATGCATTATGCATGTGGATAAAACAGCAGATTCTGGTCTCTGCAGCACACCTTCATAAATAACATAATTATAGGCTACATTACCCGGCAGTACTGAACAGTGTAGATGTGATTGCAGTAGTCATAGGACAGTAAATCACTCACCATTAGCTCCATTGGCTCCATGTGTGTGAGCTCATAACATAGTTATTACAATTCTATATACATGTTAAAGTGTCACTTGCATGGAAACAAAAATAAATGGAATCATTTACCGCAATGCAATGATTATGTTACCCATTGAGTGAGGAACTGACCTTTATTTTACTTTCTTTATGACTTCTTGCTGGCTGTGGATGCAGACCCTGGTATCGATGGAATCATCCAACATATCTGCACTGAAGAAACTCTTCAGCTCAAGTATAACTGTGGTGGTTTCTTTAATCGGACACTGAAAGCGCACCGCATAATGCAAAATCACTGCCACCAGTAGACGACGTAGATAACACGGACTTTAAGAACCAATTCGAAAGACTGTGAACTGTCTGCTGAAGAAATGGGATATATTGGGGAATCCTACGAGAGCCGACGGTCATGTCAGATCAGCCTCTGTGTGAAGCGCTCCTTCACTTGCATATGCCTGTCTTATGACACGTCCACACCTTCACTAGGGCTGCACGTATAACACACATTGCAGTGTCACCCTGCCTGCATCGCATGTCATGGAAGTGGATATGATTCGCTGTAATTGTAAGTTGCCCGAACCTTTGCTTGACAGTCAGGAGAAATCCAAGCCTGCTGGATATTGTGCGCCTGTCAGGTTACGACGACCTGCAAGTCCCAACGTGCTGCATTCACTTCCCTCACCTGCAGCGCCGGCGGGGTGACAATGCAAGGTGAGCCGTCATCAGTCACTGTGTAGCCCCAGCCTGAGTGGAAGTCAAGCTACTACTAAGTGTCTTCACCCTGACGTCACATCCGACCGGTCACCAATGTTTAATGGGAAGTAAATTATTTAATCTTGTAAATATTCGTATTTTTATGATGTGTGAGTTTTACTTCATGTTATCATTCAGATGGACACCATCTTTAGGTCTTCTGAATAGGTTCAGGTTCTGCTAAGTAACATTGGTACCAATGCTGCATTGGATGGAGGCGTCCAACGAGGTCCCCATCCTGTGTGTATATATATATATTTATATATATGTATGACGAATGTAGACACATGCTTGATGAATAAATGCCTGGTCTGTGTTCCTAACTTCTAAGACGGGTTCAGACTATTTCATATTGTCTTCTTATTGCTTCTTTGTCAGGTTGATGGAGGTGATGAAATCTACTTCTAGCATTATAGCAAATCTGCCAGGAATTCATCCTGCCAATCATAAAATAGGAAACCATCCTTGCAGAGCGTCATGTGTTCTTCATAGAGTATACCATAGCCACAACTCCAGAAGGCCGCAGTGTGAAATGGAAAGAAAAAAGAATGCAATGATTCTTAAATCTTGTGTAACCATATTTTATCCACAATGGAACACATCAGAGGTGGAGGGGGGAAGAGGAGGGGGAGGGGGAAGAGGAGGGGGAGGTGGAGGGGGAGGTGGAGGGGGGGCATTGTTCAATTTTATCTTTTAAAAAATTAACTCATTTAGAAATTGCTGGCAGCAATACATCACAAACGTTGAGGCAGGAGTAACAAAAGGGTGGAAAAGTAAGGGGCACCAATGAAAAACATCTGGAGAGTCCATTTTCTACAAAGTCACATGACTGTATAATAAAAGCATGTTAGAGAGGCTGCGTCTATCAAAAGCAAAGGTGGTTGGAGGTTCACCAATCTGTGAATAACTGTATGTAATAATTGTGGGACTTCAGAAAAATGTTCTTTAATGTAAAATTGTAAAGAGTTTGAATATCCCCCCATCTACAGTACATAATATCATCAAGAGAGTCAGAGAAACTGGAGAAATTCATATACAGAAGGGACAAGGCTACTGATCAGTATTGGGTACTAGAGATCTACGGCCCTCAGGCGTCCCTGCATTAAAAACAGGCATGATTCTGTAATGCGAAACACTGCAGGGCTCAGGAATACTTCCAGAAATCACTGTCAGTAAACACTGTTCTCTGTACAATCCACAAATTTAACTTACAGTTGTATCATACAAAGAAGAAGCCATATATCTACACAATCTAGAAACACCAATGCCTTCTCTGGGCCAAAGCTCATTTACAATGGACTGAGGCAAAATGGAAAACTGTTCTGGGGTCAGATGAATCCAAGCGTGAAATTCTTTCTGGAAACCACGGACCCCGTGTCCTGCGGACTCAAGGAGTGGAACCATCCAGCTTGTTATCAGCAAACGGTCCTGCATCTCGGATGGTATGGGGTTGCATTACTGCCTAGGGCATGGGCAGTGCACACATCCTGACAGGTGCTACCAATGCTGACAGTATATAGAGGCTGTAGAACAACATATGCCCTTATCCACGCAACATCTCTTTCAGGGAAGGCCTTGAATATTTTAGCAAGACAATGCTATACCACGTACTGCATCCATCACAACAGAATGGGGGCATAGAAGAAGAGTCAGGGGTGAACCGACCGCCTGCAGTCCAGACCTTCCACCATATACTGCATCCATCACAACAGCATGGCTTCACAGAAGAGTTCGGGGTGAACCGGCCACTTGCAGTCCAGACCTTCCCCCATATATCACATCCATCACAACAGCATGGCTTCACAGGAGAAGAGTCTGGGGTGAACTGACCACCTGCCGTCCAGACCTTCCATCATATACTACATCCATCACAACAGCTTCACAGAAGAGTCCGTGGTGAACCGGCACAGCAATCCAGTCCTTCCACCACATACTGCATCCATCACAACAGCTTCACAGGAGGAGAGTCCGGGGCGAACCAGCAGTCTGCAGTCCAGACCTTCAATGACATACTAGATCCATCACAACGGCATGGCCTCCAGAAGAAGAGTCCGGGGTGAACCGGCCACCTACAGTCCAGACCTTCCACCACATACTACATCCATCAGTATGGCTTCACAGGAGAAGAGTCCGGGGTGAACCGACCGCCTGCAGTCCAGAACTTCCACAACATACTACATCCATTACAACAGCTTCACAGGGGAAGAGTCCGGGCTGACCGGCCGCCTGCAGTCCAGACCTTCCACCACATACTACATCCATCACAACAGCATGGCGGCACAGGAGAAGAGTCCAGGGTGAACCGACCGCCTGCAGTCCAGACCTTCCAACACGTACTACATCCATTACAACAGCTTCACAGGAGAAGAGTCTGGGGTAACTGGCCGCCTGCAGTCCAGACCTTCTACCATATACTACATCCATCACAACAGCATGGCTTCACAGCAGAAGAGTCCGGGGTGAACCGGCCGCCTGCAGTCCAGACCTTTCACCACATACTACATCCATCACAACAGCATGGATTCACAGGAGAAGAGTCTGGGGTGAACCGGCCACCTGCAGTCCAGACCTTCCATCATATACTACATCCACCACAACAGCTTCACAGGAGAAGAGTCCGGGGTGAACCAGCCAACTACAGTCCAGACCTTCCACCACATACTGCATCCATCACAACAGCATGGCTTCAGAGGAGAAGAGTCTGGGGTGAACCAGCCGCCTGCAGTCCGGACCTTCCACCATATTCTACATCCATCACAACAGCATGGTGGCACAGGAGAAGAATCCGGGGTGAACCGGCCACCTGCAGTCCAGACCTTCCACCACATACTACATCCATCTCAACAGCATGGATTCACAGGAGAAGAGTCTGGGGTGAACCGACCACCTGCAGTCCAGACCTTCCATCATATACTACATCCACCACAACAGCTTCACAGGAGAAGAGTCCGGGGTGAACCGGCCAACTACAGTCCAGACCTTCCACCACATACTGCATCCATCACAACAACATGGATTCACAGGAGAAGAGTCTGGGGTGAACAGGCCGCCTGCAGTCCGGACCTTCCACCACATTCTACATCCATCACAACAGCATGGCTTCACAGGAGAAGAGTCCGGGGTAAACCAGCCGCTTGCAGTCCGGACTTTCCACCATAGACTACATCCATCACAACAGCATGGCTTTATAGGAGAAGAGTCCGGGGTGAACCAGCCGCCCCACAGTCCAGACCTTCCACCATATACTACATCCATCACTACAGCTTCACAGGAGAAGGGTCCAGGGTGAACAGGCCGCCTGCAGTCCAGACCTTCCACCATGTACTACATCCATCACAACAGCATGACTTCACAGGAGAAGAGTCCGGAGTGAACCAGCCGCCTGCAGTCCAGACCTTCCACCATAGACTACATCCATCACAACAGCTTTACAGGAGAAGAGTCTGGGGTGAACCAGCCACCTGCAGTCCAGACCTTCCACCATAGACTACATCCATCACAACAGCTTTACAGGAGAAGACTCCGGGGTGAACCAGCCGCCTGCAGTCCAGACCTTCCACCATATACTACATCCATCACAACAGCATGGCTTCACAGGAGAAGAGTCCGGGGTAAACCAGCCGCTTGCAGTCCGGACTTTCCACCATAGACTACATCCATCACAACAGCATGGCTTTATAGGAGAAGAGTCCGGGGTGAACCAGCCGCCCCACAGTCCAGACCTTCCACCATATACTACATCCATCACTACAGCTTCACAGGAGAAGAGTCCAGGGTGAACAGGCCGCCTGCAGTCCAGACCTTCCACCATGTACTACATCCATCACAACAGCATGGCTTCACAGGAGAAGAGTCCGGAGTGAACCAGCCGCCTGCAGTCCAGACCTTCCACCATATACTACATCCCTCTCAACAGCATGGCTTCACAGGAGAAGAGTCCGGAGTGAACCAGCTGCCTGCAGTCCAGACCTTCCACCATATACTACATCCATCATAAAAGCATGGCTTTATAGGAGAAGAGTCCGGGTGAACCGGCCACCTGTAGTCCAGAACTTACACCACATACTACATCCATCACAACAGCTTCACAGGAGAAGAGTCCGGGGTGAACCGGCTGCCTGTAGTCCAGACCTTCCACCATATACTACATCCATCACAACAGCTTCACAGGAGAAGAGTCCGGGGTGAACCGGCCGCCTGCAGTCCAGACCTTCCACCATATACTACATCCATCACAACAGCTTCACAGGAGAAGAGTCCAGGGTGAACCGGCCGCCTGCAGTCCAGACCTTCCACCATGTACTACATCCATCACAACAGCATGGCTTCACAGGAGAAGAGTCCGGAGTGAACCAGCCGCCTGCAGTCCAGACCTTCCACCATAGACTACATCCATCACAACAGCTTTACAGGAGAAGAGTCCGGGGTGAACCAGCCGCCTGCAGTCCAGACCTTCCACCATATACTACATCCATCACAAAAGCATGGCTTCACAGGAGAAGAGTCCGGGGTAAACCAGCCGCTTGCAGTCCGCACCTTCCACCAGTAGAAAACTTTTGGTTCATTATTAGAGATGAGCGAGCACCAAAATGCTCGGGTGCTCGTTACTCGAGACGAACTTTTCGCGATGCTCGAGGGTTCGTTTCCACTAATGAACCCCATTGAAGTCAATGGGCCACCCGAGCATTTTTGTATATCGCTGATGCTCGCTAAGGTTTTCATTTGTGAAAATCTGGGCAATTCAAGAAAGTGATGGGAACGACACAGCAACGGATAGGGCAGGCGAGGGGCTACATGTTGGGCTGCATTTCAGGTTCCCAGGTCCCACTATTAAGCCACAATAGCGGCAAGAGTGGGCCTCCCCCTCCCAACAATTTTTACTTCTGAAAAACCCTCATTAGCAATGCATACCTTAGCTAAGCACCACACTACCTCCAACAAAGCACAATCACTGCCTGCATGACACTCCGCTGCCACTTCTCCTGGGTTACATGCTGCCCAACCCCCCGCACGACCCAGTGTCCACAGCGCACACCAAAGTGTCCCTGCGCAGCCTTCAGCTGCCCTCATGCCACGCCACACTCATGTCTATTTATAAGTGCGTCTGCCATGAGGAGGAACCGCAGGCACACACTGCAGAGCGTTGGCACGGCTAGGCAGCGACCCTCTTTAAAAGGGGCGGGGCGATAGCCCATAATGCTGTACAGAAGCAATGAGAAATCCAATCCTGTGCCACCTCCATCAGGAGCTGCAAACGTGGGCATAGCAATGGGGAACCCATGTGCCACACACTATTCATTCTGTCAAGGTGTCTGCATGCCCCAGTCAGACCGGGGTTTTTTATAAATAGTCACAGGCAGGTACAACTCTGCAATGGGAATTCCATGTGCACCCACCGCATGGGTGGCTCCCTGGAACCCACCGGCTGTACATAAATGTATCCCATTGCAGTGCCCAGCACAGCTGAGGTAACGTCAGGTTTAATGCAGGTGGGCTTCGGCCCACACTGCATGTCCCAGTCTGACCGGGGTTTTTAATACATAGACACTTGCAGGTACAAATCCCTAATGTGAAGTCCCTGTGGACCCACAGCATGGGTGGTTCCCTGGAACCCACCGGCGGTACATAAATATATCCCATTGCATTGCCCAGCACAGCTGAGGTAACGTCAGGTTTGATGCAGGTGGGCTTCGGCCCATACTGCATGCCCCAGTCAGACTGGGGTTCTTTAGAAGTGGACACATGCAGTTACAACTCCGTGTGGACCGACAGCATGGGTGGGTCCCAGGAAGCCACCGGCGGTACATAAATAAATCCCATTGCATTGCCCATCACAGCTGAGGTAACGTCAGGTTTGATGCAGGTGGGCTTCGGCCCACACTGCATGCCCCAGTCAGACTGGGGTTCTTTAGAAGTGGACACATGCAGTTACAACTCCGTGTGGACCGACAGCATGGGTGGGTCCCAGGAAGCCACCGGCGGTACATAAATAAATCCCATTGCATTGCCCATCACAGCTGAGGTAACGTCCGATTAAATGCAGGTGGTCTTCGGCCCACACTGCATGCCCCAGTCTGACCGGGGTTTTTAATACATAGACACTGGCAGGTACAAATCCCTAATGTGAAGTCCCTGTGGACCCACAGCATGGGTGGCTCCCTGGAACCCACCGGCGGTACATAAATATATCCCATTGCAGTGCCCAGCACAGCTGAGGTAACGTTAGCTTTAATGCAGGTGGGCTAAAAATTACTAAGATTACGCTGTAGGCGAGGGCCCAAAAAAATTGGTGTACCAAGAGTGCAAATGTACCTCAGAAAAATTGCCCATGCCCAACCAAGAGGGGCAGGTGAAACCCATTAATCGCTTTGGTTAATGTGGCTTAATTTGTAACTAGGCCTGTAGGCAGCCCAGTTAAAATAAAAATTGGTTCAGGTGCAAGTTTCAACGCTTTATTGAATTGAGAATTGAAACGTATAAACATTGTTTACAAAAGTTATATGACTGAGCCTTGTGGGCCTAAGAAAAATTGCCCGTTCAGCGTGATTACGTGAGGTTTCAGGAGGAAGAGCAGGAGAAGGAGGATGAATAGAATACACAGATTGATGAAGCTAAAAGGTCCCCGTTTTTGATGGTGATAGAGAACGATGCTTCCATCCGCGGGTGCAGCCTGCGTATTGCTTACGTATCGCTGCTGTCCGCTGGTGGAGAAGAGCAGTCTGGGGAAATCCAGGCTTTGTTCATCTTTATGATTGTAAGCCTGTCGGCACTGTCGGTTGACAGGCGGGTATGCTTATCCGTGATTATTCCCCCAGCCGCACTAAACACCCTCTCTGACAAGACGCTAGCCGCAGGGCAAACAAGCACCTCCAGGGCATACAGCACGAGTTCAGGCCACGTGTCCAGCTTCGACACCCAGTAGTTGTAGGGAGCAGAGGCGTCACGGAGGACAGTCGTGTGATCGGCTAGATACTCCCTCACCATCCTTTTACAGTGCTCCCGCCGACTCAGCCTTGACTGGGGAGCGGTGACACAGTCTTGCTGGGGAGCCATAAAGCTGGCAAAGGCCTTGGATAGTGTTCCCCTGCCTGTGCTGTACATGCTGCCTGATCTCCGCGCCTCCCCTGCTACCTGGCCCTCGGAACTGCGCCTTCTGCCACTAGCGCTGTCGGATGGGAATTTTACCATCAGTTTGTCCGCCAGGGTCCTGTGGTATAGCATCACTCTCGAACCCCTTTCCTCTTCGGGTATGAGAGTGGAAAGGTTCTCCTTATACCGTGGGTCGAGCAGTGTGTACACCCAGTAATCCGTAGTGGCCAGAATGCGTGTAACGCAAGGGTCACGAGAAAGGCATCCTAACATGAAGTCAGCCATGTGTGCCAGGGTACCTGTACACAACACATGGCTGTCCTCACTAGGAAGATCACTTTCAGGATCCTCCTCCTCCTCAGGCCATACACTCTGAAAGGATGACAGGCAAGCAGCATGGGTACCCTCAGCAGTGGGCCAAGCTGTCTCTTCCCCCTCCTCCTCATGCTCCTCCCCCTCCTCCTCCTCAACGCGCTGAGATATAGACATGAGGGTGCTCTGACTATCCAGCGACATACTGTCTTCCTCTGCCTCCGTTTCCGAGCGCAAAGCGTCTGCCTTTATGCTTTGCAGGGAACTTCTCAAGAGGCATAGCAGAGGAATGGTGACGCTAATGATTGCAGCATCGCCGTTCACCATCTGGGTAGACTCCTCAAAGTTTCCAAGGACCTGGCAGATGTCTGCCAACCAGGCCCACTCTTCTGTAAAGAATTGAGGAGGCTGACTCCCACTACGCCGCCCATGTTGGAGTTGGTATTCCACCATAGCTCTACGCTGTTCATAGAGCCTGGCAACATGTGGAGTGTAGAGTTCCACCATGTGGGCACGTCGCACAGCAGTCGGTGCACTGGCAGATTAAACCGATGTTGCAGATGTTGCGCTGAGCCGGCGCACCTTTCCGAGCAGGTCTGCCAAGCGTGGGTAGCTTTTCAGAAAGCGCTGAACCCCCAAATTAAAGACGTGAGCCAGGCATGGCACGTGCGTTAGGCTGCCGAGCTGCAGAGCCGCCACCAGGTTACGGCCGTTGTCACACACGACCATGCCCGGTTGGAGGCTGAGCGGCGAAAGCCAGCGGTCGGTCTGCTCTGTCAGACCCTGCAGCAGTTCGTTGGCCGTGTGCCTCTTCTCTCCTAAGCTGAGTAGCTTCAGCACGGCCTGCTGGCGCTTGCCCACCACTGTGCTGCCACCCCACGCGACACCGACTGCTGGCGACGTGCTGCTGCTGACACATCTTGATTGCGAGACAGAGGTTGCGTAGGAGGAGGAGGGTGGTTTAGTGGAGGAAGCAGTATCTCACAAAAAGGTTCGTGGCAGCATCCAGGGCGTAATGCAAAAATAAATAATTTATTCCTGCTTTATTATGCTTGAGAAAGACCCCATGAGGGTCGAAACGTAGCATGTTCTTGGAGGAATAAATTATTTATTTTTGCATTACGCCCTGGATGCTGCCACGAACCTTTTTGTGAGATACTGTGATATATTTTGGGGGGTCTTCTGAGGCTCTGACCCCCACATTGCTGGCGTGCACCCGTTGGACTTATTAGTCCCCTTTTCGGTTTGGTTTGAAGAACCCTGAGGTGTGCTGCGAGTTAAACCCGTGTGGATTAGTGGAGGAAGCATACACCGCTGCAGATACCAGCACCGAGCTGGGGCCCGCAATTCTGGGGGTGGGTAGGACGTGAGCAGTCCCAGGCTCTGACTCTGTCCCAGCCTCCACTAAATTCACCCAATGTGCCGTCAGGGAGATATAGTGGCCCTGCCCGCCTGTGCTTGTCCACGTGTCTGTAGTTAAGTGGACCTTGGCAGTAACCGCGTTGGTGAGGGAGCGTACAATGTTGCGGAAGACGTGGTCGTGCAGAGCTGGGACGGCACATCGGGAAAAGTAGTGGCGACTGGGAACCGAGTAGCGCGGGGCCGCCGCCGCCATCATGTTTTTGAAAGCCTCCGTTTCCACAAGCCTATACGGCAGCATCTCCAGGCTGATCAATTTGGCTATGTGCACGTTTAACGCTTGAGCGTGCGGGTGCGTGGCTGCGTACTTGCGCTTGCACTCAAACACTTGCGCTAGCGACGGCTGGACGGTGCGCTGAGAGACATTGGTGGATGGGGCCGAGCACAGCGGAGGTGAGGGTGTGGGTGCAGGCCAGGAGACGGTAGTGCCTGTGTCCTGAGAGGGGGGCTGGATCTCAGTGGCAGGTTGGGGCACAGGGGGAGAGGCAGTGGTGCAAACCGGAGGTCTACCCCCAGCAGACAGATACTGTAGGCAGCGTATAATATTATATATACTGTTTACCTCTGCCGGGATGACGGCAGTGATGTAACGGAGACAGCAGAGGCAGGAAACAATTTTGCGCAAGGCTGCTGTAACGCTTAGCTGCGTATTAATTAGGACTACTACCCCCAGCAGACAGATACTGTAGGCAGCGTATAATATTATATATACTGTTTCCCTCTGCCGGGATGACGGCGGTGATGTAACGGAGACAGCAGAGGCAGGAAACAATTTTGCGCAAGGCTGCTGTAACGCTTAGCTGCATATTAATTAGGACTACTACCTCCAGCAGACAGATACTGTAGGCAGCGTATAATATTATATATACTGTTTCCCTCTGCCGGGTTGATGGCGGTGATGTAACGGAGACAGCAGAGGCAGGAAACAATTTTGCGCAAGCCTGCTGTAACGCTTAGCTGCGTATTAATTAGGACTACTACCGCCAGCAGACACGCAGTAAACTGTACACGGTCACAGGCAGCCCAAAGATAGTATTTTTCCCCAATTTTTTCGAAAAAGCCCACTGCCTATATAGCCTGTATATCTCTTTCCCTGTACCACTGTCCCTGCCTCACCAGCACTGGCCCTATACTCTGTACAATGACTGCAGACTGAGGACGCAATGCTCTGCACGGCCGATATACAAAAAAAAAATAATTGTGGAACACTGCTAAAAGCAGCCACAACAGTACTGCACACGGTCAGATGTGGCCCTAAGAAGGACCGTTGAGGTTCTTGAAGACTAAAATAACTCCTAACGCTCTCCCTACAGCAGCTCCGGCACCAGCAGCACTTTCCCTGATCTCTGCCAGAATGCATCTGTGGCGAGCCGCGGGAGGGGCCGATCTATATACTCGGGTGACACCTGATCTCCCCAGCCACTCACTACAGGGGGGTGGTATAGGGCTTGAACGTCACAGGAGGAAGTTGTAATGCCTTCCCTGTCTTTCTATTGGCCAGAAAAGAGCGCTAACGTCTCAGAGATGAAAGTGAAAGTAACTTGAACATCGCGTGGTACTCATCTCGAGTAACGAGCATCTCGAACACGCTAATACTCGGACGAGTACGTTCGCTCATCTCTATTCATTATGACACAAACATCTGGCAAAGATGACCGAGGACTGCGGAGCAGCTAGAATCCTACATCGCACTATAATGGGACAACATCCACTCCCACAACTCCAGTAATTGGTCTCCTCACTTCCAGAAGGGGGGATGCTACACAACGGTAGACACGGCCCGCCACGACTGCTGTGAGAGGTGTTGCTGCCGGCTATTTCTAAAGGAGTTAATTTTTTAAAATTAAAAGGAAAACTGCCCCCCCCCCCACCGAAATGTGTTTTATTTTCTACTAAGGATACAAAAGGCTCAGATGAGATCTCTAAGTCGGTGCATTCTTTATTTCTCCACATTTATTTACATTTTACAGCGTCCCAAATTTTAGGAACGGGTTGGAAACCAAAAGTATATTTACACAAGCAAGAGTGCTAAAACCACAGCAAATCAAAACTACAGGTGCGAAACCTCCTTTATGCCTCCTACACACGGCCGAGCGCGATATTGCGTTCGTGCAATGTACCATGTTTTTTCTGTAGAAATGTCTCCCATCACTTCAGTGAGGTTGCGATGTGTTTTCCTGTCCCGCTGTAAACAATGGGTGATGTGGGCTGAGGGAACGCCCACAGGTAGGACGTGCCGAAATTTATTTTTTCTCGCAATGCAATGTATGGGAAAAAAACATCGCTCATGTATATGACCGTATTCTTTTGGTATTTGTGCGTGATTTGCGTGTTTTGCAATGCACACATTTCACGTTATACATTTACAGCATATGATGGACAACTGTTTTTTTCCACTACATGTGAGAAAGATTTTCTTCAACCCCATTCACTTTAATAGCAAATGTTTCTATTTCTGCAAGGTGTGAACGCACCTTTAAAGTGTGTCTAATTTTCCACGTGAATATTCAGAATAAGTTGTCATGTGTGACCATAAAAAGTAACATTATATAACTTGTATCCTGCATTTATCACCAGTTTTCCCTTGCTGTGGGTTTTTTCTTTTAATTCTCAGTTTTCTCTGAGCTGGTGGGTGTAGACTGCTGCCATGATGCCTCCATACACTGTACACATCATGGCAAAACTTCTTCCTTTATTACTCCATACACATACTTGACAAAGATCACTGTGTTGATCGAAACGTCGTATGTGTATGGAGTAATAAAGGAAGAAGTTTTTACTGCATCGCTGCTTGCTGCCACAAATTCTTCTCTTCTGTTTGCACTACTTTGGGGTCTCAGGATCCGGATCCCTTTTGTGGCGTGCACAAGGTTGGTCCCACCCTGTGGGTTGAGTGGAGTAGTGCTGCCCTGAATCGTATTATATGTCCATACACTGTACACATAGGAGAGCAGGATCTCTTCTCTATCTCTGAGCTGGTGGGTGTAGACTGCTGCTATGATGTCTCCATACACTGTACACATAAGAGAGCAGGATCTCTTTTCTATCTCTGAGCTGGTGGGTGTAGACTGCTGCTATGATGTATCCATACACTGTACATATAGGAGAGCAGGATCTCTTCTCTATCTCTGAGCTGGTGGGTGTAGACTGCTGCTATGATGTCTCCATACACTGTACACATAGGAGAGCAGGATCTCTTCTCTATCTCTGAGCTGCTGGGTGTAGACTGCTGCTATGATGTCTCCATACACTGTACACATAGGAGAGCAGGATCTCTTCTCTATCTCTGAGCTGCTGGGTGTAGACTGCTGCTATGATGTCTCCATACACTGCACACATAGGAGAGCAGGATCTCTTCTCTATCTCTGAGCTGGTGGGTGTAGACTGCTGCTATGATGTCTCCATACACTGTACACATAGGAGAGCAGGATCTCTTCTCCATCTCTGAGCTGGTAGGTGTAGACTGCTGCTATGATGTCTCCATACACTGTACACATAGGAGAGCAGGATCTCTTCTCTATCTCTGAGCTGGTGGGTGTAGACTGCTGCTATGATGTCTCCATACACTGCACACATAGGAGAGCAGGATCTCTTCTCTATCTCTGAGCTGGTGGGTGTAGACTGCTGCTATGATGTCTCCATACACTGTACACATAGGAGAGCAGGATCTCTTCTCCATCTCTGAGCTGGTAGGTGTAGACTGCTGCTATGATGTCTCCATACACTGTACACATAGGAGAGCAGGATCTCTTCTCTATCTCTGAGCTGGTGGGTGTAGACTGCTGCTATGATGTCTCCATACACTGTACACCACATAGGAAAGCAGGATCTCTTCTCTATCCCTGAGCTCGTGGGTGTAGACTGCTGCCATGATGCCTCCATACACTGTACACATAGGAAAGCAGGATCTCTTCTCTATCGCTGAGCTGGTGGGTGTAGACTGCTGCTATGATGTCTCCATACACTGCACATATAGGAGAGCAGGATCTCTTCTCTATCTCTGAGCTGGTGGGTGTAGACTGCTGCTATGATGTCTCCATACACTGTACACATAGGAGAGCAGGATCTCTTCTCTATCTCTGAGCTGGTGGATATAGACTGCTGCTATGATGTCTCCATACACTGTACACAAAGGAGAGCAGGATCTCTTTTCTTTCTCTGAGCTGGTGGGTGTAGACTGCTGCTATGATGTCTCCATACACTATACACATAGGAGAGCAGGATCTCTTCTCTATCTCTGCGCTGGTGGGTGTAGACTGTTGCTATGATGTCTCCATACACTGTACACATAGGAGAGCAGGATCTCTTCTCTATCTCTGAGCTGCTGGCTGTAGACTGCTGCTATGATATCTCCATACACTGTACACATAGGAGAGCAGGATCTCTTCACTATTTCTGAGCTGGTGGGTGTAGACTGTTGCTATGATGTCTCCATACACTGTACACACAGGAGAGCAGGATCTCTTCTCTATCTCTGAGCTGGTGGGTGTAGACGGCTGCTATGATGTCTCCATACACTGTACACATAGGAGAACAGGATCTCTTCTCTATCTCTGAGCTGGTGGGTGTAGACGGCTGCTATGATGTCTCCATACACTGTACACATAGACGAGCAGGATCCCTCTTTATCTCTGAGCTGGTGGGTGTAGACTGCTGCTATGATGTCTCCATACACTGTACACATAGGAGAGCAGGATGTCTTCACTATCTCTGAGCTGGTGGGTATAGACTGCTGCTATAATGTCTCCATACACTGTACACATAGGAGAGCAGGATCTCTTCTCTATCTCTGAGCTGCTGGGTGTAGACTGCTGCTATGATATCTCCATACACTGTACACATAGGAGAGCAGGATCTCTTCTCTATCTCTGAGCTGGTGGGTGTAGACTGCTGCTATGATGTCTCCATACACTGTACACATAGGAGAGCAGGATCTCTTCTCTATCTCTGAGCTGGTGGGTGTAGACTGCTGCTATGATGTCTCCATACACTGTACACATAGCAGAGCAGGATCTCTTCTCTATCTCTGAGCTGGTGGGTGTAGACTGTTGCTATGGAGATCTGCACTGTATAGACCCCTTAAGACCCACAAAACTCATTCACATGGCTGTATGCGTAAATGCTGTGTGTATTACCGCTGTGTGAGTCAGGGGTGAGACGGCTCTCGCTGTGTATGGCAGCGTATCTCACGCATGCTCTCATGTGCAGTGTGACTAGTTTATTTATGTTTTTTAAATTCCCCGCACTGTATCATAGCCGCTTTGTGTATTAATACTCCAGATATGCAATATTTTGTGTATGTACAGAGTTTAATACGCAACCCATAGAGAACAACAGGGCTCTATCGCACGTAATAAGCGGTAAAATAGGACATGCCAAGCTTTTTTAGGCTGTATTTACACTACCGATTTTCCCGTGCGAGTTCTATCCGATTGCAATATAGACGGAGCTTGCACTGCAAAATAACCAATTGACTTCCATGGGTTAACTTCCACAAGCGATCGTTGCTCGCAGCGGTGGAGATGCCATTTTCATGCAAGTGCAATTTCAACATTTTTTCCTGTTGAAACAACCTGCGATTCCTGCGTGTGCAGCGATGTGATGCATCTCCATCGCAAAATGCAACGCACTTGCTGGCCAATTTGCAGGTTTACAAGTGTGATATTGAGTTTCTCGGATTAATATTGCACTGGCCTGTGTAAATACGGCGTGCTGCAGATGCACAATGGCGCAGGTCACTATTTGTGCACTGCAGCCATTCTAATAGGAAGTGATATTTCTTTTTTCAAAGCTGCTCAGAGTGGTGACATAACATAAAAAAGCCATAGTCGTCTCCTTTGATCCCCGCTGCACCCCCTCCGCTGCAGTGAGCCAACGATGGCATGGCCGGGACCACTTCAGCCAATCAACTGCTCACGTTGACCAGTGGCTGCTGTGGTCAGGACATCATCGCTGCTGCAGTGAACTATGTCCTGCATAGAAGTCCTACATCTGTACGTACTGCTGCTCATGTTTACTGAGAATGACTTATCTTGCGCCAATCCAAAGGAAAGACGTAGTTGAAGTGATTGGTGCCAAATTTATTAAAGAGACGCCCCGCATTCAATAAATTGGCACACTTGGAAGAGATGTGGACTTCATTGCCCTCACCCCTCTGAGAAGCTCATCGGTGGGGCACAATGAGGATAAAGGGCCTCCTGTAGCAGTGGAGCCTCTTGGATGGGTTTCCGTGCAGTCGGTTTCTTGGAGGATGAATTCGCTTGCCGGGACAAGAACAAAAGACTGGTGAAGACTAAGTGACGGCTGGCCCCAGCGGTGCCAGGAAGTGATGGAAACCCAGGATGGAGGGAAGATGCAAAGAGCCTCGTGGCAAAGAAGATCTTGTTCTACTGAGTTTATTTTAGCTGGAGGTCAAATCCTTGGCGCCCGACTGCAGTCTGGATGTGGGGTTAGCATCTCTCCAGCATGAGAGGTAAGAGACCCTAAGGCCGCTCTCACACAGCCCGCTTTTACTGCAATAAGCACGCCGTTTCAAATGCTGCGCTACTCGCGGGAGAACGCTCCCAATGATCTGAATGGGGCTCGCAGACCAGCGCTCGAACGTGGTGTTTCTAATGCCGCTGTCTGCTCTATTACGCATGTTGTAGCACTTTTTAACACACCTCATCACCCATTACACTGATGGGGAGCGTTACAAAGCGCCATACAGTGCGTTCCAAAACCCAGTGTTGTGTGATGGCCCCTAGAGAATGCTCACACGCCGCAATCACCACAGAATGTTCCATGGCTATTTCTGCATCTAAAAACTGCATCAAAAACTGCTGCATCTTACTGCGAATTTTGGTGCAGCTCTGCAAGCACAATATGCCATGACGATGAGCAAAACTCACGTGCAGAATTCCTGTGTCGGAATTCGTTGTGGAAAAATCAGCGGTAATTTGCACCGTGTGAACAGACCTGTGTCAGGGCTCCGGCACACTTGCGTTTGTGTTTTTGTTAACGCGATTGTCAATGGGACTTTCTAATGTTAAAAACGCAACGCAATTGCGTTTTTGGTGCATTGCGTTGCGTTTTTAACATTAGAAAGTCCCATTGACAATCGCGTTTAAAAAACGCGCAAGAAAACCCAAGTGTGCCGGAGCGCTGAGGGAGGAAAAAGAAAACTGATTTTTCCTGCTTGTTACGGCACTCTGACCCCCGAGCGCCAGATGGGGTGCCCTGAACTTACCGCACCCCACTGTCCCTGCCTACTTGCCTCAACCTGGCTAACCCCAGTCGGACAACTGGGCGGCGGTCCCTACGCTGGCTAGGGACCTGGCGACTACCTATATGGAACTAACTGACGGGGGACAGAGTGCCGACAGGAAAGGCAGATGGAATGACCTACAGACAAAGACTGAGCTACAGGCAAGCTGGAGGAAGCTGACTGACGAACTAGTAGCTGGCTGAGACTAGCTGCAGACAGACTAACTAGAGGCAGACAGAACCAATAACTGGCGGTGAGCTCAGATCACTGCCAGTCTTTTAACTACAAGGCTCTGCCCAGGGGCGGAGAGTGGGAGGAAGCAACTCCTCCCACTGCTGCATAAGAAGGATAGAGGAGTGCGGGCGGCACCCTACGGGCGGACACACCCACGCCACCGCCCACCGGCCACCCAAAGCCACCGGGAGAGCCCCGACACCGGAGCTCCAGGACGCTGGAGCCGACACCGGAGCGACGCGCGCTGACCGCGGGACCCCGCGCCGCCCTGCATGGTAACATTACCCCCCCTCTAATGGAGGACCTCCGGGCTCCCGGAAACCCGACCAGGTTTATCCGGAAAACGACAGTTAAAACGCCGTACCAATACAGGAGCGTGAACTTCCCGTGCAGCCACCCAGGAATGGTCTTCAGGACCAAAACCCTTCCACGCCACCAGATATTGCAAGGTCCCCCATCGCAGACGAGAATCCAGGATTTCCTGCACCTCATACTCGACCTCGCCCCGGACCAGGGTGGGAGGCGGGGGACCGGAGGTGGGCCTCACCGAAGGGACAAAGGGTTTCAACAAGGACTTGTCGAAAACCCTATGCACTTTCCACGTGGCTGGCAACTCAAGTTCGTAAGCGAGCGGGTTAATTACACGTGTAATAGTAAATGGCCCTACAAAGCGCGGCGCAAGCTTTAAGGACGGGACCTTCAGTCTTAGGTTCCTGGAGGACAGATGCACCTTCTGACCCACCTTGTAGGGTTCAGAAACTGAGAGGCGTAATGATTCTGGCACAAACCATCTGCCCTCAGGAACGCCTGGTGGAGCGTCCTGCTGAGCCCTCTGAAGGCGGGGAATGAGACCAGAGTCCACAGCCGCAACCACAACCCCAGGTTCCAGGATATTTTCGGGAGGCAGTGACTCCCATTCTGGCACCCCAAAACTCCGCGAGAGGGCATCACCCTCGACATTCCCCTTAGGGATGGGCTTGTTTGGAATAAGGTCTATCCCACAATCCCACTCTCTGTGAGGAGGCAGGGTCTCTGACAGGCTTTTGGAAAACACATCCCGGAAGTCAGAAAAGTATTCCGGAATGAGCGCGGTATCTACTGAGCAGAGAGGAAGGGGAGCAAGATGGCTATGGCAGGATGGTCCCCAATGAGTCAGTTCCCGGGTGGTCCAATTGAATTGGGGGTTGTGCAACGCCAACCACGGCATCCCTAGTACCATGTCTACCGACATTTTCTCCATCACCAGGAATGATAGTTCTTCCGAGTGGGAACTCCCCACCGTAAACTGTAACACTGGGGTCCTCCATCGTACCAAGCCCGTAGCAAGAGGGGTAGCATCAATGCAAGTAAAACGAATTGGCGTCTTCAGCGCCACAAATTCAGCCATCAGGGGTCTAATGAAACACATGCTTATCAGGTTAGCGGCTGCTCCGGAATCAATAAACGCCTGCCCGGGGCGGAAAAAGTTCCGGAATCTAACCTGACAAGGTACCAGAAGTTTAGGAAGTGCCTGTAGTCCTAGGCGATCCTCCCTGCAATCGCCTAGGACTTGGAGTTTCTCCGCCGGTTCAGACTGTGAGCGCCGAAGCTTCAAGGGGCAGGTTATCACCCGATGTCCAGGTTTCCCGCAGTAGAGGCAGAGACGATGCAATAAATGAATCCGGCGTCGCTCTTTGGGGTCCAGCGGGTCCACCTCCATTGGCTCGGGAACAGAGACTGGTACGGAAGAAAAGGGAACAGGAAAACCGACCTCCCTAACTCTACGGGCCTGTCGATCTTGCTTCCTAGACCTGAGTCTCCTATCAGCCTTCGCCGCTAGCTCCATAGCCTCCTTTAAGGACCTGGGAACGGGATGGGAAATCAACAGGTCTTTAACCGCGTCTGAGAGGCCCTGCAGAAAAACGTCTTTCAGAGCGCTATCGTTCCATGCTGTATCACCCGCAGAGCGTCTGAAGTTAGAGCAATAATCCTCAACACAAAGCGACCCCTGATGCAACGCCAACAGCCGAGAAACCGCCAACCCACCTCGGTCCGGTTCATCAAAGATACCCCCGAGTTCCTGAAAAAAGGAGTCCACCGACTGCAGGCAGGGGGAGCCCTCGGGAATGGAAAAAGCCCCGCAGCAGGGACATTATAAGCCCGACCTTCTGGGCCTCTGACCCGGAAGAATGGGGACGCAACTGAAAAAACAAGCGACAAGCTTGTTGGAAAACAAAACATTTGTTCCTCTCCCCAGAGAACACCTCAGGAAGAGGGCACTTGGGTTTGCGACTGGTTGAGGCGTCCGGCCCCTGCGACAACCTGGCTGCTCCTGGGCTGCCATGCGAGCGGATAAATCCTGGATCACCGGTCCCAGGGCTTGCAGCTGGTTCACGAGGGAACTGATCGCCTCCATGGAAAAACAGTTTTAAGGGCCAGTTATTATGTTACGGCACTCTGACCCCCGAGCGCCAGATGGGGTGCCCTGAACTTACCGCACCCCACTGTCCCTGCCTATTTGCCTCAACCTGGCTAACCCCAGTCGGACAACTGGGCGGCGGTCCCTACGCTGGCTAGGGACCTGGCGACTACCTAGATGGAACTAACTGACGGGGGACAGAGTGCCGACAGGAAAGGCAGATGGAATGACCTACAGACAAAGACTGAGCTACAGGCAAGCTGGAGGAAGCTGACTGACGAACTAGTAGCTGGCTGAGACTAGCTGCAGACAGACTAACTAGAGGCAGACAGAACCAATAACTGGCAGTGAGCTCAGATCACTGCCAGTCTTTTAACTACAAGGCTCCACCCAGGGGCGGAGAGTGGGAGGAAGAAACTCCTCCCACTGCTGCATAAGAAGGATGGAGGAGTGCGGGTGGCACCCTACGGGCGGACACGCCCACGCCGCCACCCACCGGCCGCCCCAAGCCACCAGGAGGGCCTCGACACCAGAGCTCCAGGACGCCGGAGCGACGCATGCCGACCGTGGGACCCCGTGCCGCCCTGCATGGTAACACTGCTTTTCCCTTCCTATTTCTTTAGGAGGTTTGCCAAGACAACAAACCGCCCCCCCCCTCCCCTCCCCCGAGGTTCTGGACTCTTGCTGAACTGAACTTTTAGCACATTTTTACCGAAGCAAGGTTCTAGCGTTTCTGTTCGCTCAGCACTAGTTGGTAAAGTTGGATATCAATTCTTTTGCTCTCGAGACAGATAAATCCAGCAAGGGAATGATGGAAGAGGAGATGGGAGGAGGGGTAGAAGAAGAGGATGGAGGGAGCTCTAGAAGTGAGAATTACTAGCTGGGGAATGGAGACTGGCACTTACCAGCTGAGGCAGCAGCCCGGCTCAGCTGTCAGTTTGTAGGGGAGCGACTGAAGAGAAACAGACATACAAGAGGCAGGAGGATCGGGGATCGGCGGAAAAGTGATGGGCAGAAGACGGGGATGCCGAGTGCTTGCCGGAGGCGGTCTGGAGGCTGGTGGAGCAGGTTGGGGCTTAAGGGGCTAGTGACAGAGTAACTGTGAGTGTTGTAGGGTGCATGTGGTGAGGGGTGCTGAGCTGCCAAGTAACTCCTCTTCTCCGGCACCTCACAGATGGAAGTAGAGAGGAGTTGACAGGGGAGCAGTATGGAGGTTATACGGGCTGCTGGATCCTGCATGATGGGAGGGTGCACCAGTGAGAAGGAGCCAATTAGACTTCCACTGACTGATACCATTGGAGGCTGTTGAGAATGGGGTCCATGGGCCCCCAAGACGCGGTGGGCACCAGCTCCTGCCCGGTCCGTCAGTGTTGGCCCTGTGGATGAGATCTTAGAAATTCCATCCAGATGCTGTGCAGAATATCCGCAATGTAAACTGACCCGTTAGGGGTCTAATCCACAGAAAATCCACAGCAAGATCCATGTCAAAACGTGAACGTACCCCAACGGTAGCATTACACAGGTGATCCGCTCGTGCTAATGAGCGCAACTGACAGTGAGCGCGCCGGTTGGCACTTGTTCTTTCTGTGTTATCTGCAGTGCAGTGACTGATCATTATTATTATTATCATTGTCTTCACACTTACATTAAAAAATCTGTATGCAGTTTTTTATGCTTTTTTTCCCCCGGAAAGACACAAAACCAGACCAAAAACGCCAAATGTGAAAGCAGCCTCAGGTGCTATTACACCGTTTCTCCGCTGTAGATCGCACGCCCGTTTCTGCCCGTTTTTTAGGGGAGAATCTCTGCCATGTAATAGCAGCCTTAGGCCCAATGTCCACGCGGGAGATCCGCAGCTCTAGGCGCCCATAGGGATGCATTAGCATCCGCAAAACAATTTAGAGCGTGCGGATTGCACGTGTGGGAAGAAAGCGCAGCATGCCCCAGTTTTCTGCGGATCTCGTGGGGAGGCTTCCATTGACTGTGGACATACCACCACAAGAAAGCAGGAGATATAAAAAAAAATTGCACTGCACATACGTCCGGCATGTCGCTAGCACGTCAGGACACATCCCTGGCCGGCACAGAGGAGACCCGCGCTGGATCTGGACAGGTGAGAAAATGTATTTTTTCTGTCCATGTCTGCAGGCACGGCTGGATTCCGCTGCGGGATTCATGGACATGAGGCCTTAGACCGGCTTCACATGACCACATTTCAATAGCGGAATCTGTCACGTGGTGTGAGTGAGGCTATAAATGTGAGTGTGTGAGAGCGGGAAGGGATTCTATTCTTCAGAGTTCCACTTCTTCTGGGTTCCTGAGGCTTCAGCTACATAGGGGTACCTTCAACCCTCATTTGGTGAAGATGGAACAGGAGGAGAGGTTCCCTAAAGTGTGAGTATCTGTGATGAGAAAAGAGAGAGCTCCGAGAGAGCGTGATCCAGAAGTAAGTGCAATTTCCAAGGCCTAGTGCAAATGTACTTTCTGATCTCTTTTCCTACGCGGCCGTCTGGAGTTATTGGATCACCGCGTAGAGGTACTCTTCTTCATTCATCACACTGGGCCTTGAAGTCTGGGATCACCGGGTGGAGGCACACCTAAGTCTGTTGTTCATACACGGCCATCCTGACGTCTGGGATCACAGTGTGGAGGTACTATTACTCAAGCCTGTTTAATATCTGCACTTCAAGAACTGTCAGTTGTGCCTTGTGTTATTCTGAAATTATTCAAGTAAAGTTCTTCCAGTCCCTGACCGTTCCCAGGGACCTGCGGTACACCAATTTTGTCTGCGGCTCCATTTATTTATCGCCGAGGGTCATACCAGTGGGTAACAGAACAGTGGCATCACCCGTGACATCTGCTATCCCTGCTCTCTAGTTTATTGGGCATCCCTATCCTAGGGGTGTCTGGAAGAGGCCCAGCGCTGCCCTGGCCGGGGCTATGTGCGTCCCAACGGGAGGGAGCGTGGTAAGTGCCTTTGTGACAAGCCAGCATCTTGCCCTCCCAGCTTCTCAACATATGCCCAGTGCCCGGGGTCATCCTATGGGGCGCTGCACATGTGAGTGCAATGCGATTTTTTTTAGAGATCCTATAGGAAATAATGATCAATCTTGAGAAATCATCCAAAAATAGGACATGCATTGATTTTGCAACCTTAACCCCTTAAGGACCAGGCTATTTTGTACCTTAAAGGGGTTGTCTTGCGCCGAAAAGGGGTTTTTTTTTTCCCCATAGGCCCCCCATTCGGCGCAGGACAACCCCAAGGGATGTGTTAAAAAAAAACAAAAACATATTACTTACCCGAATCCCCGCTCTGCGACGTCTTCCTTCTTCCTTCATCCAAGATGGCCGCCGGGATCTTCACCCACGATGCACCGCGGGTCCTTTCCCATGGTGCACCGTGGGCTCTGTGCGGTCCATTGCCGATTCCAGCCTCCTGATTGGCTGGAATCGGCACACGTGACGGGGCGGAGCTACGCGATGACGCGTAGAAGGGGGCAGAGCCAGAATGCCGCTCGTGCTGGACAGAGCAGAAGGGGAGAAGACCGCACAGCGCAAGCGCGTCTAAAAAAGCAAGAAGACATCAGAATTAGACGGATCCATGGCGACGGGGACGCTAGCAACGGAGCAGGTAAGTGAATAACTTCTGTATGGCTCATAATTAATGCACGATGTATATTACAAAGTGCATTAATATGGCCATACAGAAGTGCTGAACCCCACTTGCTGCCGCGAGACAACCCCTTTAAGGACCTGACACTTTTTAGAGGTTTTACCCAAGTGGCGGTTTTACTGCTGTATTTTGTTTCCTTTAGCTACCAAAATTATTTTTGATGCGTTTTGTTTCTGTGACATATAGGGTGATTTTTAAAAAATCTTTTTCACTGACTTTTTATTCTGTTTTTTAGTGTTTTGGGGGGTAAAATGCTAAAAAAAATGCTTTAAAAAAAAAAGTAGTTATTTTTCTTTAATTTAGTATATTTATGCTAAAATAAAGTACGGTAATGGGTTCCTGTATTTGTTTCGGACGTTTTGATATATAATATGTATAGTTTTGGTTTACAGCGCGCACACGGCGCCGGTTTTGTGTTATTTTCTTTCTTATGTATATATTGTTGTCTTACTGATGTATGTAATCATGTTTTTTACTATCTGTGTCCCCCATCACGTCATGTAAGACCTCAGGGGGACTTTTTTTTTTATTTGACACTTTCCCACTGTAGCTGGGGCGTCCATAGGAGCCGCATCCATAGGAGCACCTGTTACAGAGGAAATAACCCCTGCAGTGATATTAGTCACTGGCAGAGCTGGCCAGGGTGTAGTATGACCCTCCAGCCCTGCTGTAGTAGGGAACCTTGGAGGTCACATGACCCCCCGACTCCCGGAGTGAAAGTTACATTGTACTTTCACTTTTGAGTACACACTGCTCTTTGAGCGCTGTGTACTCGGGAAAGGAAAAGGCAGAAAGGGTCGAAAACCCCTCCTGCCTTCTCCTCCGGGTTATCAGCTGCCACTAACAGCTGATAACCCGTCCTGCCTCTTATTGATTGCAGAGCCAGGAGGCTTAAAGCCGCACCGTAATTTTACTATCGGCGGGGTTTTAAGCCCAGGACCAGCCGCCGCATATTTACTGTGCCTGCTGGTCCTTAAAGGGGTTGTCCCGCGGCAGCAAGTGGGTCTATACACTGCTGTATGGCCATATTAATGCACTTTGTAATGTACATTGTGCATTAATTATGAGCCATACAGAAGTTATAAGAAGTTTTTCACTTACCTGCTCCGTTGCTAGCGTCCTCGTTTCCATGGAGCTGACTAATTTTCGGCGTCTAATGGCCAAATTAGCCGCGCTTGCGCAGTCCGGGTCTTCTTCTTTTCTCAATGGGACCGCTCGTGCAGGATGCCGGCTCCGTGTAGCTCCGCCCTGTCACGTGCCGATTCCAGCCAATCAGGAGGCTGGAATCGGCAATGGACCGCACAGAAGCCCTGCGGTCCACCGAGGGAGAAGATCCCGGCGGCCATCTTCAGCAGGTAAGTAAGAAGTCACCGGAGCGCGGGGATTCAGGTAAGCACTCTCCGGTGTTCTTTTTTAACCCCTGCATCGGGGTTGTCTCGCGCCGAATGGGGGGAGGGGGGGGGGTTGAAAAAAAAAAAAAACGTTTCGCGCGGGACAACCCCTTTAATGGGTTAAAGCATTGCTATGAGAGAAAAATCACTGGTGAATAAACACATTGGCATCGACGTATTATTTACAGGCACCCATATCGCTATCGGACAGAACTTGCCCATGTGAATATATCCTCATTGGTATCGGCAGCCTATGATGTCCCATACACAGGCCAACTGCAGCCTGTAAACAGAGGACCGAGCAGTGGTGCGGCAGCTGCAGGGCGAGGGGAGTATATGCCTGTTTGTTGTGGTGCTGCATGGGCCATAACCTCAGACAACTCCCCTAAGTGATATTGATTCCCATCCCCTGAAAGGTATCTGTCAGCACATTAGTGAACACAGATGGAAAGTTTGTGCTTCCTATCTCAGCCATTTCTTTGAACAGGTTTTTCCTCCTTACAGCTATTTGCTGAACCGATCAGCTATAATGGCACTACAGATATCAGCATGCAGCAGGCTCTCGGGCCACCACATCAGTAATGGTGGGAGCTGCAGACTAACGTCAGACATATCAAGGTTTGAGAAAGTCAAATTCCTGGAGAAACATGCTGGGACTTGTACTTCCACACCAGCTGAACCCGACACATCACCTCCCCGTGATTTACAGCAAGAGGACAAAGGACTCGTTTCAGAAAGGCTCGGGTGGAGTCACCCCGGTGAACACAACCCTCAGCTCCCCCGGCGCTACAAAGCTCCATGCGCCACTCAACTGGTTTTTTTCTTACAGCTTGAAGCCCAAAATGCCGACTTCTACACAAATCTGGCTCCATCTGACCAGGAGATGTTTCTCCGCTGCTCAGTGATACAAGTTTTGCGCTCTTTTGCCCGCTGGAGTCTTTCTGTTTCTCTTAGACACAATGGCGCTGGAACTGGTCGCCTGCTGTTATATCATCTGTGAGGAGGAACGGCGAGTTGTGCGTTCGGACACGTTAGTTGGAGCCCCAGCGTTGTATTCAGCTGACTGTGCAGCCTGTTGGTCAGAACGATTCCTGACATCCTCCTCCGACCCCTTTCACTGATGAGTTGTTTCCGTCCGCAGGATCCCCTTTCGCTGGATGTTTTCCTTGATCGCACCATTCTCTATATACTCTCCACACCGTTACATGAGAAAACCTTCCACGGTTGGCAGTGAGTCTAGCATTGATGACCGGCCTCGTTGGAAGTCACCCCGATCGCTGGATCTTCCATCTAATATGGATTCACACTGAAACTGATCCACGGAAAATGTGATTTTATGCTAAACTCTGGGGGGACAGGGGTAATGTCCATCCAGGGAAGCACCAATCATGAGAGGCCGGGGACTCTAATAAAGGATCAGGAGGCTCTAATATAGAGTCGGGTGTTCTAATAAAGGACTGGGGCTCTGATAAAAAAAAGCTAGGGGCTCTAATGAAATGACCATTCAGTGTTAAGTCCTCAGTAGCCCTTCACAGGTATAGACTAAAAGAATATAGTTTATTAGAAACTCTTAAAAACATATACGGGCTGACTAACAGTACTAACATACATTAACACAAAAAAGAGGAGAAGATATATTTCGGTGCAAGTTTGAATTATGCATCCAATGTCTCCAATGTAGATAATGGTCACAATAGCATGGTCAGTATAAGTGGATGACTTTAGTGCATATACAGAGTTCCTGCACTGAATGACTGGTGACAGTCGTATGTAGCGGTCGCAGAGAACTACGGCTCTGAATGACTGGTGAAGTCACAGAGAAATACGGCTCAACGCGTTTCTCCGCTCGCTTTAGAGCGGTTCATCAGGAGCCACAGATGTATATTTGACCAAAAAATCTTTAGTGGGATTAATAGCGTCACTCATTTAATTGACTAAGCTATCTTCCTCTTTTAGGATATATAATCAGTAGGATTAAATTGGCAAGAGAGTGGGTTGTCTGCGAAGATGTCGCCAACAGGTATATATATATACCAGACACCGTTAGACAAAAAGCCAGCAGGGTACGATGGTATAGTGGCTACGTTGGTAAAGAAGGAAGGAGGACTCGGATAAAGAACTTATGCACTGACAGTAGTCACAAGTCAGATGCGTGTTTAGATATGTCAGCTATAAGGATCCTGTATTTAGCGCTGCATACCTATCCTCCTAAAAGTGTTGCAATGTCAGCAACACTAATGTAGAAATGCTAGACTCCTATCAAAAGTTCAGACAACCAATCTAAGATTCAAGCAGGCAGCCAAAAATAGGCTTTAACAAATTTTTCTGCCCAAACAATAGGTCCCCAAGATAAGGCTACCTAGTGTGCCAAACATAGAGTAAAGTAACAAACAGATAAAGCCTGTGGCCCTGATGGCTCACCATACTCTATGTTTGGCACACTAGGTAGCCTTATCTTGGGGACCTATTGTTTGGGCAGAAAAATTTGTTAAAGCCTATTTTTGGCTGCCTGCTTGAATCTTAGATTGGTTGTCTGAACTTTTGATAGGAGTCTAGCATTTCTACATTAGTGTTGCTGACATTGCAACACTTTTAGGAGGATAGGTATGCAGCGCTAAATACAGGATCCTTATAGCTGACATATCTAAACACGCATCTGACTTGTGACTACTGTCAGTGCATAAGTTCTTTATCCGAGTCCTCCTTCCTTCTTTACCAACGTAGCCACTATACCATCGTACCCTGCTGGCTTTTTGTCTAACGGTGTCTGGTATATATATATACCTGTTGGCGACATCTTCGCAGACAACCCACTCTCTTGCCAATTTAATCCTACTGATTATATATCCTAAAAGAGGAAGATAGCTTAGTCAATTAAATGAGTGACGCTATTAATCCCACTAAAGATTTTTTGGTCAAATATACATCTGTGGCTCCTGATGAACCGCTCTAAAGCGAGCGGAGAAACGCGTTGAGCCGTATTTCTCTGTGACTTCACCAGTCATTCAGAGCCGTAGTTCTCTGCGACCGCTACATACGACTGTCACCAGTCATTCAGTGCAGGAACTCTGTATATGCACTAAAGTCATCCACTTATACTGACCATGCTATTGTGACCATTATCTACATTGGAGACATTGGATGCATAACTCAAACTTGCACCGAAATATATCTTCTCCTCTTTTTTGTGTTAATGTATGTTAGTACTGTTAGTCAGCCCGTATATGTTTTTAAGAGTTTCTAATAAACTATATTCTTTTAGTCTATACCTGTGAAGGGCTTTTAAGAAAAATTTACATATAGACTTCCCGTCTCTGTGATAAGCAATTAAGTCCTCAGTACGCTTATCTCAATAGGGTTGTCCTATCACAACAACCTGCTTTCTGATTTAAACTGTTGAGCTGCTTCTAGCTTGGATACAAGCTGTGATACAGGCGGGCATAGAGGCTCTAGTACCCTGTTGAACCGCCTCTAGCTTGGATACAAGATGTGATACGGGACGGCATAGAGGCATACAGGTTCTGTATAGTATCCTGCAGCATATCGCTCCACATTTGCTGTAACTGAGCCTCTTGATCAGTGTTCCTCAACTCCAGTCCTCAGGGACCACCAACAGGTCATGTTTTCAGGATTTCCTCCGTGCTGCACAGGTGATGTAATTATTGTCGGTCCTCAGACATTGCCACAGGTGTTCTTACCATAGGATATCCTGAAAACATGACCCGTTGGTGGTCCCTGAGGACTGGAGTTGGGGACCCCTGCTCTAGATCATACAAACTCGTAGGCTGTGGAAGTTGGCGTCCCAGATGGTCCCATACATGTTGTATTGGTGTAAAATCTGGTGACCGGCAGCCTCGGAAGTGTGACAATGTTGTGGGGGCTCCTGTGACCCCCTTCTGTGTACGGCCGGGCATTATCCTGCTGGAAGCCACCATGAGAGGAACACATGTGGCTGCAGGATGTTCTGAACATATCGCTGAGCTGTCATTGTCCCTCATACCACTACTAGGGGGGACCGACTGTCGTATGCGATGGCCTCTCAGACCATTACACCAGCAGGGGGCAGGATTTAGTTGCTCACCCCAAGCTCTCCAGACACGAACATGGCCGTCATCAGTGCCCAAACTAAACCTGGATTCATCGCTGCAGACAACCTAGTTCCCCTCCATAGCAGTCCAGTTTCATCGTTCAGGACATCACTGCAAATGGTGGCGATGATGGGTGTCAAAGGTCATACATGTAATGGGGGCCGTGAGACCAATTGTCCTTCAGCCAAGCACCTGGGAAAAGGTTCCAACAGACACAGGGTTTGTAACAATGGCACCCCCTGTTTTGTCGGATAATCAGATGGTCCTCTCTAACGATGGTCTGTTGGGGAGTCCTGAGCCCAGTCACCTTGTGTGCCCCCATCCACTGGTCCCAACATCTCCTAACAGTCTGGTCAAACGCTCCCAGCTACTGGTGGTCTGTCAGGGGGTCCTGAGGCCAGTCACCTTGTGTGAACCCAACCACTTGACCAAATACCTCCTAACAATCTGGTCAGGTGCTCATCTCTACTGGTGGTCTGTAGGGGGTCTTGAGCCCGGGCACCTTATGTGTTCTCACACATCCACTGGTCGCAACACCTATTAACAGTCTAGTTAGATGCTCCTCTCTACTGGTGGTCTGTAGGCGGTATCCTGAGCCCGGTCACCTTGTGTGCCCCCATCCACTGGTCCCAACACCTGCTAACAGTCTGGTCAGACACTCCTCTCTACTGGTGGTCTATAGGGGGGTCCTGAGCCCAGTCACCTTGGGTTCCCTCACACAACCACCAGTCCCAACACCTCCTAACAGTCTGGTCATACACTCCTCTCTACTGGTGGTCTGTAGGGGGCGTCCTGAGCCCGGTCACTTTGTGTGCCCCCATTCACTGGTCCCAACACCTGCTAACAGTCTGGTCAGACACTCCTCTCTACTGGTGGTCTGTAGGGGGCGTCCTGAGCCCGCTCACCTTGTGTGCCCCCATCCACTGGTCTCAACACCTCCTAATAGTCTGGTCAGACACTCCTCTCTACTGGTGGTCTATAGGGGGGTCCTGAGCCCGGTCACCTTGTGTTCCCTCACACAACCACCAGTCCCAACACCTCCTAACAGTCTGGTCATACACTCCTCTCTACTGGTGATCTGTAGGGGGCGTCCTGAGCCCGGTCACTTTGTGTGCCCCCATTCACTGGTCCCAACACCTCCTAACAGCCTGGCCAGATGCTCCCCTCTACCCGTGGTCTGTAGGGGGGTCACCTTGTGTGCCCTCACACATCCACTGTTCCCAGCACCCCCTAACAGTCTGGTAAGACACTCCTCTCTACTGGTGGTCTGTAGGGGGCGTCCTAAGCCCGGTCACCTTGTGTGCCCCCATCCACTGGCCAGAACACCTGCTAACAGTCTGGTCAGATACTCCTCTCTACTGGTGGTCTGTAGGGGGCGTCCTAAGCCCGATCACCTTGTGTGTCCTCACACAACCACCAGTCCCAACACCTCCTAACAGTCTTGTCAAGCGTTCTTCTCTACTGGTGGTCTGTAGGGGGCGTCCTGAGCCCGGTCACCTTGTGTGCCCCCATCCACTGGCCACAACACCTGCTAACAGTCTGGTCAGATACTCCTCTCTACTGGTGGTCTGTAGGGGGCGTCCTGAGCCCGATCACCTTGTGTGTCCTCACACAACCACCAGTCCCAACACCTCCTAACAGTCTTGTCAAGCGTTCTTCTCTACTGGTGGTCTGTAGGGGGCATCCTAAGCCCAGTCACCTTGTGTTCCCCCATCCACTGGTCCGAACACCTCCTAACAGTCGGGTTAGATGCTCCTCTCTACTGGTGGTCTGTAGGGGGCGTCCTGAGCCTGGTCACCTTGTGTGCCCCCATCCACTGGTCCCAACACCTGCTAACAATCTGATCAGAAACTCCTCTCTACTGGTGGTCTGTAGGGGGTCTTGAGCCCGGGCACCTTATGTGTCCTCACACATCCACTGGTCGCAACACCTATTAACAGTCTAGTTAGATGCTCCTCTCTACTGGTGGTCTGTAGGGGGCGTCCTGAGCCCGCTCACCTTGTGTGCCCCCATCCACTGGTCTCAACACCTCCTAATAGTCTGGTCAGACGCTCCTCTCTACTGGTGGTCTGTTGGTGGGTCCTGAGCCCGGTCACCTTGTGTTCCCTCACACAACCACCGGTCCCAACACCTCCTAACAGTCTGGTCATACACTCCTCTCTACTGGTGGTCTGTAGGGGGCGTCCTGAGCCCGGTCACTTTGTGTGCCCCCATTCACTGGTCCCAACACCTGCTAACAGTCTGGTCAGACACTCCTCTCTACTGGTGGTTTGTAGGCGGTATCCTGAGCCCGGTCACCTTGTGTGCCCCCATCCACTGGTCCCAACACCTGCTAACAGTCTGGTCAGACACTCCTCTCTACTGGTCGTCTATAGGGGGGTCCTGAGCCCGGTCACCTTGTGTTCCCTCACACAACCACCAGTCCCAACACCTCCTAACAGTCTGGTCATACACTCCTCTCTACTGGTGGTCTGTAGGGGGCGTCCTGAGCCCGGTCACTTTGTGTGCCCCCATTCACTGGTCCCAACACCTGCTAACAGTCTGGTCAGACACTCCTCTCTACTGGTGGTCTGTAGGGGGCGTCCTGAGCCCGCTCACCTTGTGTTCCCCCATCCACTGGTCTCAACACCTCCTAATAGTCTGGTCAGACACTCCTCTCTACTGGTGGTCTATAGGGGGGTCCTGAGCCCGGTCACCTTGTGTTCCCTCACACAACCACCAGTCCCAACACCTCCTAACAGTCTGGTCATACACTCCTCTCTACTGGTGGTCTGTAGGGGGTGTCCTGAGCCCGGTCACTTTGTGTGCCCCCATTCACTGGTCCCAACACCTGCTAACAGTCTGGTCAGACACTCCTCTCTACTGGTGGTCTGTAGGCGGTGTCCTGAGCCCGGTCACCTTGTGTGCCCCCATCCACTGGTCCCAACACCTCCTAACAGTCTGGTCAGATGCTCCTGTCTACTGGTGGTCTGTAGGGGGCGTCCTGAGCCCGGTCACCTTGTGTGCCCCCATCCACTGGTCCCAACACCTGCTAACAGTCTGGTCAGACACTCCTCTCTACTGGTGGTCTATAGGGGGGTCCTGAGCCCGGTCACCTTGGGTTCCCTCACACAACCACCAGTCTCAACACCTCCTAACAGTCTGGTCAAACGCTCCTCTCTACTGGTGGTCTGTAGGGGGCGTCCTGAGCTCGGTCACCTTGTGTACCCGCATCCACTGGTCCGAACACCTCCTTACAGTCTGGTTAGATGCTCCTGTCTACTGGTGGTCTGTAGGGGGCGTCCTGGGCCTGGTCACCTTGTGTGACCTCACACATCCACTGGTTCCAACACCTCCTAACAGTCTGGCCAGATGCTCCCCTCTACCCGTGGTCTGTAGGGGGGTCACCTTGTGTGCCCTCACACATCCACTGTTCCCAGCACCCCCTAACAGTCTGGTAAGACACTCCTCTCTACTGGTGGTCTGTAGGGGGCGTCCTAAGCCCGGTCACCTTGTGTGCCCCCATCCACTGGCCAGAACACCTGCTAACAGTCTGGTCAGATACTCCTCTCTACTGGTGGTCTGTAGGGGGCGTCCTGAGCCCGATCACCTTGTGTGTCCTCACACAACCACCAGTCCCAACACCTCCTAACAGTCTTGTCAAGCGTTCTTCTCTACTGGTGGTCTGTAGGGGGCATCCTAAGCCCAGTCACCTTGTGTTCCCCCATCCACGGGTCCGAACACCTCCTAACAGTCGGGTTAGACGCTCCTCTCTACTGGTGGTCTGTAGGGGGCGTCCTGAGCCTGGTCACCTTGTGTGCCCCCATCCACTGGTCCCAACACCTACTAACAGTCTGGTGAGAACGGTCAGTGGGGGACAATTCATGGATATGACCATCCAGCTTCTCACATCCCAATAATGCGCCCCTCTCAGACTAATTGGGTGAAATCTCTTCTCTGCGTCGTAGAGGCATCTAGTGGTGACAAGACCATTCAACTAATCACCACAACTCTCATCATTTACAGATCTGTTTGAGATGGAACTGCAGGATGGGGTCTGTAGTAAAACATCAGCTTCTTCTGAGGGTGGGAGTGTTTTTTGACAACGAGTGTATATATGTATTTCTTCAGAGGTAGCTTTTTTTTTTCATTTTTGTTTTTTCCCCGCCACTTTCAAAAAATCATAACCTCGGACTATCGTTACAGGAGAAAGTGAAAGACTTCTCTTCCTGCGCGGGTTCTAGCCATCTTCAAACTAGTCAGAATTCACGAGGTAAGACGGCCCCCGCGAATACAGAACAGTAAGATGTGCCGATAGGCAGATAAGATAGACTCATTTATAGCGCAGATACGTTGCTCTGAAGTGTGCGCAGCAGATACGCCGCGTGAGGCCAGCTTAAGGCCTGGGGTTGCCCGCGTGAAGCCAGCCGGAGGTCTTGGTTCACCTGTGTAAAGCCTAACTGAGGTCTGAGATCGTCCGTGTGAAGTTGGTCTGGGGTTGCCCGCGTGAGGCCGGCCTGTGGTCGCCCATGTGAAGCCAATCTGAGATGCCCATGTGAAGCCAGCCTGAGGTCTCAGATCGCCCGTGTGAAGGCGGGCTGAGGTCCCCTGTGTGAAGCCTGCCTGAGATCGCCCGTGTGAGGCCTGCCTGAGGTCTGGGGTCGCCTGCATGAATCCAGCCTGAGGTCCCCCATGTGAAGCCAGCCTGAGGTCCCCCATGTGAAGCCAGCCTGAGGTCCCCCATGTGAAGCCAGTCTGAGGTCCCCCGTGTGAAGCCAGCCTGAGGTCCCCCATGTGAAGCCAGTCTGAGGTCCCCCGTGTGAAGCCAGTCTGAGGTCCCCCATGTGAAGCCAGTCTGAGATCGCCGTGTGAGGCCCGCTTGAGGTCGCCCATGTTAAGTCGGCTTGAGGTCGCCCTTGTGAAGCCAGCTTGAGGTCGCCCATGTTAAGTTGGCTTGAGGTCGCCCTTGTGAAGCTAGTCTGAGGTCTGGGGTCACCTGTATGAAGCCGGCCTGGGGTCTCCCGTGTGAATTCGCTTGGAGGTCTTCTGCGTGAAGCCGGTCTGAGGTTTGACGGCGCCCGCGTGAGCCTGGCCTGAGATCGCCCGTCTGACCCCGGCTTACAGACCAAGTGACGCTCGTTCACCAGTAAATACGCCACATGTTGTATTTTCGTGTACATTGTGCACAAACAGTTTATATTAAACTAAACTTACATGCCCATTGATGACATCGAGGCGCCGCGGAGGCACAAATACGCAGATGTGCCCAAATGCCACCACACAGCGCACGTGCCTGAGGCCGCCATAACTGCGGATATTGATGCAGAATTTACCAGCGTTTGCGGGGGCGTGCGGACCACTGCTCCTGGGCCAAGTGCAGGCGCCTTTGTGGCCCTTTTATCAAGTCTCCAGCGGCCTGACAGGGTGATTACAGGCACAGCCGCCAGGGGGCCTCACAGACACCTCAGGTTTATTACAGAAATATTTTCCCCAATTTAAAAAACAAGATTTCACCAAATTAAGAAAAAATCTCCTCTTAAAATGGAAGCCCGCCGCGCATGCGCACAGCTCTGTTTTCCCAGCGGGTGACGTAATCTCGCGAGACTTGGCTTGGCAAACGGAGTTGTCGCTAATAATAACCTTTTCCTGCCAGGTCCTGAGTCGCCAGTGATTGGCGGTGACGTAAGAACGCATGCGCACTTTCCCACGGGAATTGGGCGAAAAGCTCACTATCCCAGACGAACAGCGCATGCGGCGGCAAGTCTCGCGTCTCGTGCAACTTCGTAACGACGCGAGATTTCCCAGCGCATGCGCGGTGAGCACGATGAGTCCCGGAGAGGTGCTGGTACTTCGTCCTCTTGAGTACCGGCAGAGGGAAACTCTTGTTTTGGTGGCTTCCCTCGTCTAGTCGTCCGGTCTCCGCGCTCCCGCTGCCCTTATGAGCCACTGCTTGGAGCTTCCATCCCCCGGCTGGACGGAGAGGGGCGCCCTGAGCCTTGTAGTCTAGCTGGGGAAGAAGAACATGCAACTTGTGTGAGGAGAGGACGAGCCCGGGGACCCCAATGAGTGGAACACAGTCTGCGGCCTCGGACAGGTGAGTGTGGGGGCCCTTACCTACCTGCTTCAGCCTCGGTGGGGGAAAGGATGAAAAATGGGGCTTCGTGTTGATAAACATGATGCTAGTGCCGCCTCCGCGCCGCGCCGCCCCATGTCACATCGCCTCCGCGCCGCCCCATGTCACATCGCCTCCGCGCCGCCCCATGTCACACCGCCTCCGCGCCGCCCCATGTCACATCGCCTCCGCGCCGCCCCATGTCACACCGCCTCCGCGCCGCCCCATGTCACACCGCCTCCGCGCCGCCCCATGTCACACCGCCTCCGCGCCGCCCCATGTCACATCGCCTCCGCGCCGCCCCATGTCACATCGCCTCCGCGCCGCCCCATGTCACATCGCCTCCGCGCCGCCCCATGTCACATCGCCTCCGCGCCGCCCCATGTCACACCGCCTCCGCGCCGCCCCATGTCACATCGCCTCCGCGCCGCCCCATGTCACACCGCCTCCGCGCCGCCCCATGTCACACCGCCTCCGCGCCGCCCCATGTCACACCGCCTCCGCGCCGCCCCATGTCACACCGCCTCCGCGCCGCCCCATGTCACACCGCCTCCGCGCCGCCCCATGTCACATCGCCTCCGCGCCGCCCCATGTCACACCGCCTCCGCGCCGCCCCATGTCACATCGCCTCCGCGCCGCCCCATGTCACACCGCCTCCGCGCCGCCCCATGTCACACCGCCTCCGCGCCGCCCCATGTCACACCGCCTCCGCGCCGCCCCATGTCACATCGCCTCCGCGCCGCCCCATGTCACATCGCCTCCGCGCCGCCCCATGTCACATCGCCTCCGCGCCGCCCCATGTCACACCGCCTCCGCGCCGCCCCATGTCACATCGCCTCCGCGCCGCCCCATGTCACACCGCCTCCGCGCCGCCCCATGTCACACCGCCTCCGCGCCGCCCCATGTCACACCGCCTCCGCGCCGCCCCATGTCACATCGCCTCCGCGCCGCCCCATGTCACATCGCCTCCGCGCCGCCCCATGTCACATCGCCTCCGCGCCGCCCCATGTCACACCGCCTCCGCGCCGCCCCATGTCACATCGCCTCCGCGCCGCCCCATGTCACACCGCCTCCGCGCCGCCCCATGTCACACCGCCTCCGCGCCGCCCCATGTCACACCGCCTCCGCGCCGCCCCATGTCACACCGCCTCCGCGCCGCCCCATGTCACACCGCCTCCGCGCCGCCCCATGTCACATCGCCTCCGCGCCGCCCCATGTCACACCGCCTCCGCGCCGCCCCATGTCACATCGCCTCCGCGCCGCCCCATGTCACACCGCCTCCGCGCCGCCCCATGTCACACCGCCTCCGCGCCGCCCCATGTCACACCGCCTCCGCGCCGCCCCATGTCACATCGCCTCCGCGCCGCCCCATGTCACATCGCCTCCGCGCCGCCCCATGTCACACCGCCTCCACGCCGCACCGCCTCGCGTCGCGCCGCCTCACGTCGCGCCGCCTCCGCGCCGCGCCGCCTCACGCCGCGCCGCCTCCGCGCCGCGCCGCCTCACGCCGCGCCGCCTCACGCCGCGCCGCCTCACGTCACGCCGCCTCACGTCGCGCCGCCGCCGCGCCGCCTCCTTGCCGCGCCGCCTCCTTGCCGCCTCACGTCACGCCGCCTCACGCCACGCCGCCGTCACGCCGCGCCGCCTCACGCCACGCCGCCTCCACGCCGCGCCGCCTCCACGCCGCGCCGCCTCACGTCACGCCGCCTCCGCGCCGCCTCACGTCACGCCGCCTCACGTCACGCCTCCTCCTCGCCACGCCGCCTCACGTCACGCCGCCTCCTCGCTGCCTCACGTCGCGCCGCCTCCTCGCCCCGCCGCCTCACGTCACGCCGCCTCCTTGCCGCGCCGCCTCCGCCACGCCGCCTCACGTCGCGCTGCCATAGCAGTGATACCCAACTGTACACTGCAATACCGGGGCTGCGGACGATCGGTTGTCTGAGCGCGGCCTCATAGCAGGGATACCCATACTGTACACTGCAATACCGGGGCTGTGGGGAGGAGGATCGGTTGGCAGCTTCTACCAGCACTGACTGGTGATTGTGGGGCGCATATGATCAGAAAACGTTGTAGTGTTTACAGCAGCGGGTTTGGGTCGGGGTTAATTCGCACCTTTACAGCCTACGCACATTGCCATTTTTTTCCCGTGGACCGGTTGTCTGCATGAGGACTCCTCGCACGTCCTGTTCTTGTCCGTATCACGGGTAAGAATGAGCAGCTGCCGGTGCGTGTCAGTCTGCGGGTTGTCACACAGACAGGGGGCCTCGTGGTGTCCGATGTGAGTCGCGCCCGAGCCGCCTGTTCCATCGATGCAGCTTCCCGAGGACGAGTTGTGTTTTTCATTGGTTCTACCGGTATCGCCTGTACGAAAAACATTTCTGATTTCAAATGGAAAAACAGCATTTTTACGTACGCACTGCGCCAAAAAATGACAAGATATGTTTATTCTATGTAAAAGAATGACAATACCGGAAAAAAAAAAAAAAATTTGCGGAGGTCCCCGTCGGTCTCTGGTTGCCACCCTGCTGCAGAGATGCACCGTACGGCAGTGGTGATGCTTGTACAGCACCAGATTGTTTAGGGCCGTGATTATCTGCTGTGTATGTGGGGGGTGTCTGCCCTGCTGCACAAGTCACCAAAAGTTGTCGGCGCTGACCACCAGAACAGCCGTGTGAAGCAGATGGGTCCGCGCCGTGTGTGTCTGATCCCGGGGTGCGCATAAACCCTTGCGGGTCCTTGCTGCTGACACTCTGCTCACATCCCGTCTGCAGTAACATGGGCCTTGCGGATCCTTGCTGCTGACGCTCTGCTCTCATCCCATCTGCAGTAACTTGGGCCCTGCGGGTCCTTGCTGCTGACACTCTGCTCACATCCCGTCTGCAGTAACATGGGCCTTGCGGATCCTTGCTGCTGATGCTCTGCTCTCATCCCGTCTGCAGTAACTTGGGCCCTGCGGGTCCTTGCTGCTGACACTCTGCTCACATCCCGTCTGCAGTAACTTGGGCCCTGCGGGTCCTTGTTGCTGACACTCTGCTCACATCCCGTCTGCAGTAACTTGGGCCCTGCGGGTCCTTGTTGCTGACACTCTGCTCACATCCCGTCTGCAGTAACTTGGGCCCTGCGGGTCCTTGCTGCTGACACTCTGCTCACATCCCGTCTGCAGTAACTTGGGCCCTGCGGGTCCTTGCTGACACTCTGCTCATATCCTGTCTGCACTAACTTGGGCCCTGCGGGTCCTTGCTGACACTCTGCTCACATCCCGTCTGCACTAACTTGGGCCCTGCGGGTCCTTGCTGCTGACACTCTGCTCACATCCCGTCTGCACTAACTTGGGCCCTGCGGGTCCTTGCTGCTGACACTCTGCTCACATCCCGTCTGCACTAACTTGGGCCCTGCGGGTCCTTGCTGCTGACACTCTGCTCACATCCTGTCTGCACTAACTTGGGCCCTGCGGGTCCTTGCTGCTGACACTCTGCTCACATCCTGTCTGCACTAACTTGGGCCCTGCGGGTCCTTGCTGCTGACACTCTGCTCACATCCTGTCTGCACTAACTTGGGCCCTGCCGGTCCTTGCTGCTGACACTCTGCTCACATACCGTCTGCACTAACTTGGGCCCTGTGGGTCCTTGCTGCTGACACTCTGCTCACATACCGTCTGCACTAACTTGGGCCCTGTGGGTCCTTGCTGTTGACACTCTGCTCACATACTGTCTGCAGTAACTTGGTCCCTGCGGGTCCTTGCTGCTGACACTCTGCTCACAACCCGTCTGCAGTAACCTGTGAGTATAACCCTGAGGGTGCGTTCACACAGAGTGGAAATGCTGTTTCAAAATCCACAGCATTTCCGCATCAAAAGCAGAGTCAAAATCCACAGCTGAGCGCCACCACGGATGTTCACGTGATCACGAGTCATGTGATGCCTTTTCCGCATCATATGACCATCGGCACTCCTTTGCAGTTCCTGGCAGTATTTTGGAGGCGAGAGGAGCGCTGCGGGGGCTGAAATCGGCTGCAGCCTTTGACTTGGTTTTGGATGGAATTCATGCCGCTGATCTCGTGGTGAATGCTGCCACGTGATGTCCATAGGCCGGCTTCACACGGGCCAAATAAGTGAGATTTGTGCGTTTTGAGATGCACAAATATGAACCCCGTTCATGAGCGATGTTTTCCCGCGCTGCGATGTAGGAGACAAATTGCCCATTGTTGTCAACGCTATCCTCTGCGGCAGCACTGACAGCCGCGCCACACGATCCCTGAAGGCATGCGACGCTGTCTTGCATCCACAAGGCTTTCACGTGGTGGGGAGCGCGATATGGGGGCGGGATTCATGGGCACAAATCGCACTCGTCCGTGTGAAGTTGGCCTCAGTCTTTGGTATGTGGTGGATTCACTGTGGAAAAAACCTGCAGCCGCTCTGCACCGCCGACCGCGCCGCTTACTGCTGATCTAACGCTTCCATTTGTAAGGGTGAAACTTGCTGCAAATGGCGTCAGAATCCGCAGCAAATGCGCCACTTGTGAACAGGCGCGTCCGGCTAAACCTGCAGTATACGGTGCCTTTTGTCCTTGATTTTGTTGCAGAATCCGCGGCACAAACTGCGGTGATGCACATGTTGGCGCCCGCCGGGCCGTCCCGTGTGTTCTGCAGCGCGGGCGATCTCCTCTGATTACCGCCGGCCGTCACATTCGGGTTTATCCCGCGGGTCAGCCGCCGCCTTGGGGTGTAGTTTCTGTGGGCGACGCACAGCGTTGTGTAACTTTCCGCGGTTTCCTCTGTTTGTTGTGCGGTTAAAACCTGTCTGATGTGTGCAGAACATGTGACAGCGCCGGAGGCCACGACCCGCCGCTAACCACACGTGTGCTAACCACCGGGAGCTTGTCTGTTGCTGAGCTGCTCGGACGTCCTGGGTGTGAAGGGCTCGGATATTAAGGAGCGCTCCGAGTTACACTTGGTGCACAAGCTGTCAGGGGGCAGCGTGTTCTCGGACCCCCGGTCATGCATTGGTCATGTGATGTGCCGGGAGTCCATGGACCGCCCGTGAATAAGCCCCACATCTTATTGGTCACCCCATCCGTTTATTTCCCGAGTCCTGCCCCTTTTGTACACGTGCAGATGCTCTGCCTGTAGGGGGCGCCGACAATGATATAACAAGCGGCCCAGCGATCGTTTAAAGATCTATATGTTACAATTATTGGAGGCTTTCCGTACAATCTTGTGTCTACAGACCAGCATTGTGTCTGATCGCTGGGGGTGTAAAGCCGTCGTCTCTAGCTAAAACCCCCCCAAGTTGTGTAGATGTAATTAAAGGGATTGTGCCAGGAGCCAATCCCTATATGGGCCCCCACCCATGACCCAGGGCAGAGCTGTTCTGGTGCCATCTGCTGTCCGGACTTCATATGAGCAGCCACTACTGTCACAATGGTGATTGGACAGAATGCTGCCCCGTGGCGGGGCATTACCTGCTGTGGTTCTTGTATGCTGCCCCTCCAATCTGGTTTCTGGCCCCACTTTTCAGCCATCCAGCATGGCTGCAGCAATTTTCTAACTACCTAATGCACACCGTGCTCTGCGATTGGCCATTGCTGATCACTTGATTAGCTCTGGCAAATCAGAGAGCAGGTACAATGCACTGGTAATCTAACACTACCAATGCATTGTGGGGATTAGTTTGAGGATTGCTTCAGCCATCTTGGATGGGCAAAAATGGGACTGTGGACCGGAGGAACGGCGGAGAACTGCAGGTAATGTAGCTCCGCCCCCTCCACTCCCTGAAACCAGACCGTCGCTGTAACGTATACGGTTGGTTCTAGATATGGGACTGGAATCCGTCGGTCTTGTGATCATAGCGGGTCTTTGCAGTCATCGTTTTGTGGGTCCTTTGGTGTTTGGGTTCTGTAGACCTGGGGGTGGGGGGGGCCTTATGACTGTCATCAAAAACCGACACCCACGTCCTGAGCGGGAATGTCCTGTTGTGATGTCAGCAGATCTGATGGGCGCGGTTGGTTTCTACTTGCGATGCTGTTTTTGTTTACTATCGTTCGAGTTTAGCGCCCGTCCCCCGGGATCGTTCACCGCAGCCCCTCGCTAATCCGCTGGGCTTAGAGCACTCCTCTCCGCAGAGTATTGGAAAACCCCACATTGTGCTGCGAGGAGGTTCCCTACTGAGTGGCGCGGCCGCTGTGGAGACGAGCGCCGGGGATTATCCACATAAATATTTCTGGCGTGCTTCCAGGGCAGGTACACACCCTTATGGCTCAACACTAGAAGCCGCGCTGTTGACATTACGGCTCGCGTTCTGATTATGTCGGCCGCACTCGGGGACAGCTTCTTGCTTATCTGCCAAGTAAAAAAAAAGTAGAATCTCTTTACTTTCTACATAAAAGCAGGAAGTTTGTATGAAAAAAAAATAAAAATGTGAACTTTTTTTTTCCTTTTTTGTCGTTTTCACCTTCCAAATCGAAGCAAGTGTTGATCTATTTACATGGCGCCCACGTATGCTGCAGTGCGGTGCTGCCCCCACCGTGGGGCACCCTCTACACCTGCCTGTTACTATGTTGTTGGATGATGGGAGGAAGCCCTACAAAACTGGGAGAACATACAAACTCCATGCAGATACTGTTCTTGGTTGGATTCAAACCCAGGACTCCCCTCTGCAGCACAGCGCTGCCAAACCCTGAGCCGCTGCCTGTTGGTGTTGTACTAGTGGGATTGGGGTGGTTTCACATCTGCGATTGGGGAGCAGGAAAGTGGGATCTTCCAGTTGAGCGTCTCGGGACAGAACCGAACGGCAGCAAACGGACCCCATTGACTGGAAGTGCTGCAGGACCGAAGGTTCCAGTGCAGATGTGAGAGAGGTGGTTCATCTACTAGAGACCCCCGCTTCAATAGCACCCCCTGTATTATACCAATTAACTGAGATATACTTGCCCCTGTGCGGCCGCCGGGATCAGCGCTGCAGCCCCGCTGTGGTCCCGGTGATTGTTGTGACAGATGACGTCAGAGGAAATCCCAAACTAGAAGCATAAGAGTGTGGCTCTAGTCTGCAGCACAAGAGCCAGCTAGATAGGATGTACTACAACTCTCAGCAGTCCCTGCAGTTCAAAGATCAATGCAGCCCCCCCCCCCCCCCCCACATGATTATCAGGAACGTTAGTGATGCTGCAGCGTCGCCTGATTTCCTGTGACATCATCTGTACAAGAATCAGCGGGACCACAGCAGGGCTGCAGCGCTGATCCCGGCAGCTGCGGAGGTGTAACTATACTGGGGAGGAGGGGGAGGGGAGAGGGTAGTAACTGGGCACCCCTTTATAACATTTGTGTTTGTATACTGATTTTTTGCAAATATGTTGCGATCCCAGAGAGTCCCAAACCCGGAGCCGCGCGGGCTTTACCCATGTGACCAGTTGGATGCAGATTGGGCTAGTCGATTGCTTGTTCCGATATATTTTTGTGCCGCTCCCGGCGCTGCGTTCTGCTCGGTGTATAGATAGACGCACACCCGGGGGTCACAGGAGCCCCCACCACATTGTCACACTTCTGTGGCTGTCCGGTCACCAGATTTACCGCCAACTAGGTGATTTATCCGTGCGTAGCGCTATAACCGCAGGGATTGGTTGTTGGAAATTGGGCGTTCCGTTATTTCCTCCTTCTACACCATATCTGGTATTTCTGCGCCATTTTGCAGTGTTTCCAAAATCATTAGTTTGTGAAATGTTTGATTTATGAGGCGCTGCCCATTGGCTCATCAGTCTCACGCGTGGTTTTTGATCTCCCCTACAGAGAATCTCGAGTTTTGTTTCTCGCCTCACTGGTGCCAAATATCACAGAAATCGGAGCAGAACGGTGAATTTGTATACGACACAAACTAACAGGTTTTGTGTTTTATATACAAGTCTGCACAATCCAGAGGCTCAGTAACAGCCAATATGGAGCGATATGCTGCAGAACACCATACAGAGCCAGTATGCCTCCATGCCTACCCCTGTCCAAGCTAGAGGCGGTACAACAGGGTACTAGGAACTCTATGCTTACCCGTATCACATCTTGTATCCAAGCTAGAGGCGGTACAACAGGGTAATAGAGCCTCCATGCCCCCCGTATCACATTTTGTATCCAAGCTAGAGGCGATATAACATGGTACTACAGCCTCCATGCCGGTCGTATCACATCTTGTATCCAAGCTAGAGGAGGTACAACAGGGTACTAGAGCCTCCATGCCCATCCATATCACATCTTGTATCCAAGCTACAGGTGGTACATTGGGGTACTAGAGCCTCCATGCCCACATGTATCACATCTTGTATCCAAGCTAGAGGCGGTACAACAGGGTACTAGAGCCTCCATGCCCGCCCGTATCACATCTTGTATCCGAGCTAGAGGCGGTACAACAGGGTACTAGAGCCTCCATACTTACCTGTATTACATCTTGTATCCAAGCTAGAGGCGGTACAACAGGGTACTAGAGCCTCCATGTTCCCCGTATCACATCTTGTATCCAAGCTAGATGTATTCCTGCGACTGATAAGCTGCTGCCACAGATGTCTGACAGCGGCGCCGGGCCACGGGCACCGCCACCAACAAGCTCATGTAAATGGCCTCAACACGGGACGATTCGGACGAGCGATTCTTCACACGTTGTTTTGTGCAGTCTCATCATTGTCGCAGCGCGTCTCTCGCATTAACGCGGCGAGACGTTTCTGCAGCACAAATAACCTCTGGCCTTAGCGCGGACGCGTTCCACCGCGCCATACACCGATTGTCTTCGCTCTCATCGTGCCGGCATGGAGTCACAATTTGCATTCTTCTTTCTTTGTGGTTTTCGAGGAAGACCATGCAAACACGGGCAGAACACGTAAACTCCGTGTGCGGCCCCAGCGCTGCACGGCAATGATGCGAGCCACTAAGCCACCATGCTTCCCCGTTGGTTGATCGCTGCCCATTTTACGGTGGGCAATGATTAGGTTTTGTGGATCTTTCGTTCACCATCATCCGTCCACATAAACGGCTGTTAGGATCCCTTTACATGTGGAGCACAACGAGGGCTTAAAGCGTCACGAATGTTCTAACGGCGCTCAGTCATATGGAACAGTCATGGACATTTTATCGGAAGAATCCTGGTTGCTTCAAGGGGCTCTCTGCGACATCAGTAACGCGTCCGCGGGAGGTCCTCCTCCTCGCTCGGTGGGGTCTGCTTTTTAGGGCCCCTCTTGACCACCTGTTTGAACATCTCGTTTGCTGCAGTTTCTTTAATGCATGCCAGTCGCAGTGCTGTACATTTCATAGTGGCCGTGCCCAGTATAGCAGCTCACGTCCCTTCACTGTAACAGGACCTGGGCCGCCTGATGCATGAACATCACATCTCAAGCCTCTGCACATAGCTGGCCAAGGGGGTCCCGGGAGGTGGACCCCCATCCTGAGGACGGCTCATCAGTGTCCTAGTCCCGGACAGCCCCTTTAACAGAGTGCTTGTCTTTGCTGCTCTGTGCTCGTCCTTCATAGCCAATGACTGTTTAGCGTTTGTTGCTGTGAAATCTCGACGTCTAATTTGTATGCCCGCGTAAAAGGTTCGACCAACAAGTGAGGAGTTTCTGGTGATGCAAACGCTGCATGCGTTGCCCTGCGCGACGGGTGCGTGCGTTGCCCTGCGCGACGGGTGCGTGCGTTGCCCTGCGCGACGGGTGGGTGCGTTGCCCTGAGCGACGGGTGCGTGCGTTGCCCTGCGCGACGGGTGGGTGCGTTGCCCTGCGCGACGGGTGGGTGCGTTGCCCTGAGCGACGGGTGCGTGCGTTGCCCTGAGCGACGGGTGCGTGCGTTGCCCTGCGCGACGGGTGCGTGCGTTGCCCTGCGCGACGGGTGCGTGCGTTGCCCTGCGCGACGGGTGCGTGCGTTGCCCTGAGCGACGGGTGCGTGCGTTGCCCTGCGCGACGGGTGCGTGCGTTGCCCTGCGCGACGGGTGCAAACTTTTCAATTGACAGTTCTAATTTTTGCCCTCGTTGATCGCCGCACGTCTCGGGCCTCTCATTCCCCTCTTCTCATTGAGATAGAAGTGGCGGTGCTGCTGCAGGGTGTTCAGCGATGATAAGAGAACGGTTGGAAGACGCTGTTTTCCCCATTTTTAAAAAGTTTACAAACTTTTGCAAGAGTTTATAGAAGTTGAATGCAAGTTGTGAGGAAGGGTTTGGATACCCTTCTGTTGGTTCAGTATTGAATGATGGCGTTAGGATTAGCAGAACAAGATTGTGGGACGCCTGCGGCCGATGACATTAGGGGGTTACAGGTACTTGGCTGTATCCCCCTGAATTTCTACAAGGCTTTGTAGTCGTATCTGTTACTGCTTCAATAAACTGCAGACAAGAAAATCCTCACCATGTATATTTCTCTTACAATATGTGCTGCATTACAGTACTGCAGTGTATACTCTGGTTGGTGGTCTCCTTGGGGTAGTCCATCAGTAGTATATTGGTGGAGGTCCGCCGCTCGGGGTCGCCACTAATCAGCTCTTTGCCGGGTGTCTGTGCTTGTGCACTGAGCTGATTTCTGCAAGAAGCAGACAGCACTGTTCCCACTGTAGTGGCCAGGCTTGGTATTGCAGGCCATTCATTGCAATGGGTACTTGGCCTGTAATACCAGGCCGGGCCACTACAGTGGGAACAGTGCTGTCTGCTTCAGCCTCCGGTCAAGTGAACAGCTGATTGATGGGAGTCCAGGTCTGTAGAGACTCGCTGATCTGCTATTAATCACTGGTTTTCAACTAGAAAACCTTTTAGCCGTGAGCTGCCTTCAGTGAAAGCAGCTGATTGTGAGCTCTTCAGTCCAGGCTGCTTGTATTATATGACCGGTATATTTACATGTTTCTATATTCTTGACTTCGGCTCATTTAATGGTAAAGGTTTCCCAGAAGTTTTTTTGACGTTCGTTTTTGTTTTTTTTCTTTTCAGGTTTCATGGAAGAAAACCAACCAGGTAGGAGAATTCTCCCGGCGCGGCTCGCTCTGCCCGTTACGTAGGACGCGCCCGCAGTGGCGTCCAGTCACAAGTTCATCCATTTCTTACTTCCTTGTTGTGTTTTGGCTCTGGACATTTTCTCTTCAGTTGGGCTGCGTTCACACTGAGTGGAAATACTACGGGACGTCCACGGTGGGCACTCCGCATCCAGAAACAAGTCCAAACCAAAGTCTGCGTATCGGCAGCTGATGTCAGAAGATCCAGCAGCCCCCTTTACCTGCCAGCTCTCCTTCAGCGAGCACTGGCGGCCTCTTGTGTGCACCGCTGGTCACTTCTACATCACCTGACCAGCAGCACAGCGCTCAGTACAGGCCGGCGGGTGCCCGCTGAAGGAGCGCTGCCAGCTGAAGACTTCGTGGGCGCTGGACCTTCTGACATCAGCTGCCGGTACGCAGACGGTTTGGACTCTTGTTTTGAATGTAGAAATACCGCGGAGATTCTGCATCATTTCCGCCCCATGTAGACATACCCCAAGGGTGCGTTCACACCTCGCAGATTAGACTTCAGTTGGAAGGATGAAATCGGCTGCAGATCTGCACCAAAATCCGCAGCAAATCTGCGACGAGTGAACGAACTGTGGGGCGCGGTTCATGTCGGTGGTTTTGTCCGTTAGGGCCTGTTCACACTGGCATAATCACATACATTTCAGGTAGGCAAGAAACATACAATAAACAGACTCGTGATTTAAGTATATGTTTACATACGCAGGCCCCATTCTGATCTGTATGTTTTTTTTTTTCCCCTGCTAATAAAGTTTTGTAGTTCAACACCCCCCACCCCCCACCTTCCCCTGCTGATCACAAAAAACATATATGTTACATTTATGGAAATTTACACCATACGTTTTCCATTGACTGCAATGTGGGGGACAGATAAATGTAGAACGCAGCGCTTCATTCCAGCCCACCCGCCTCCATTCCCTGAGCGTTCCTGTGTGAAAGCACCACAGCGCTAGTTACTGGGACGTCTGCAGTCGCTGAGGACTAAACTGTCGTCCCGTGTCAAAGGACCCAACAGCAACCAATCACAACGCAGCGTTCATTCCTTCTAGTGCTCTAACAGAATAAAAGCTGCACTCTGATTGGCTGCAGCGAGCCACAAGCAGTTTTTTTTCTTTTAGTCTGGTTCGTGTATCTGCTCCTATAGTGGTGTGTTTGTTTTTTTTGGTGTTTTGATTGAATAAAAAAAAAACAAACAGCTTTTTCTCTTTAGTGCAGTTTTTCAACTACACGTGTCAACCCCCCCCCATTTTTTTTTTCACCGTAGACCCCAATATTAAGAACACTGGGGAAAAAAATCTGGCCCAGAGAATGCTGCGATTTGCCAAATAAAAAGAGCTGTGTGTGGTGCGTGTGAATGAGGGAGATGGAATAATACCTCTACAGCGCCACCTATTGGAAGGCAGCATTCCTTCCCAGTCATTGTTACAAGGCTTGTATAAAGAGTCTAACTTTGACTTGAAGAAATGCTGCCTTCCAATAGGTGGCGCTGTGGAGGTATTATTCCATCTCCCTCATTTGCATATTACCCAGAGGAGCATGCATGGCCATTTGAGTCTCCTCACTCATCGTCTAGATGCTCTCCCTAAGGAGGAAAGATAGTGGTGCGCGTGAGGCACATTTAGCAGCATAGTATATTAAGCTGAGTGAAGACAATGTCCATCTAGTTCAGTCTGTCTCTACTCCCCCTTCTTGATCCAGAGGAAGGCGAAAACAACCCCGGTGAGCCAATTTAGCTCATTTGGAGGCAAAGATTCCTTCCTGACTCCATAATAGCAGCAAGAGTGATTCCTGGATCAACATTTGGGATCACCAACCCGCTGATCACCTAATGTCTATATCCGGCAATAGAAAGACATCCAGTCCCTCTTAAACTCCTCTATGGATCCTGCCATCACCACGTCCTCAGGCAGAGAGTTCCACAGTCTCACTGCTCTTACAGTAAAGAACCCCCTTGATGAAACCTGCTTTCCTCTAGACGTAGCGGATGCCCTCTTGTTACCGTCGCAGTCCTGGGTATAAACAGATCCTGGCAGAGATCCTTGTATTGTCCCCTCACGGATTTATACACAGTTATTTGGTCGCCCCTTAGCCGTCTGTTTTCCGGGGTGAATAATCCCAGTTTTGGTGCCTCTCTGGGTATTCCAGTCCCGTCATTCCATGTATTCGTTTAGTCGCCCTTCTTTGAACCCCCTCTAGCACTGCACACAGCAGAGCTGGGTGATTTACTTGCACGTAAACCTGCGGACGGACCCGGACACGGGGTTAATCCTGCCTTCCTTCTCCGGACACTGAATACTTTCCCCACTCGCTCAACTGCAGGAAAAAGCAGGTCAGAAAAATCAAGCGCCTATTAGTCCGTGTGAACAGGAAGCACCCATGTATGAGTGACGGCCTGTTCACTGTGCGTGGAGGCGGGCGGCCCGTAACTATCTCCGGATGGCTCCGCCCCCATTCACTGAGCGATGATCGCTGCTGTATGAGAGGCCAGGAGCATTCATCACTGGGACAGTCGTCCCTTTAAGAGGGCTCCAAGCTGTAACTCCAGCCTCGCCCATGGAGGATCAGTCTGCAGTGTCTGTTTACAGTGATATGTAGAAGCTGCAGAAGACAAACGCTGCAACATTGTTAATGAGACCCTACTGCGAAAACCATTGCCAGCCCAGCTATGCGGTGAAAAGCTGCCCCCCCCCCCCTCCCCCTGCTATCCATAGACTTTAATGCAGTACATAGTGCTGGATCACCAGCCGTGATCTGTGTATCCGCTCCCCGTATGTCTCTTATGGTAACATGGTGGGTATTTTTGCAGGCATGGGAGCATTCTGAGCGGCGACATATCGGCTGACAGGAAGCAGAAGGTCGAGCGGAGCGTCAGCACTTCCCATGACTTATCATCTCAGGATTTTGATCCTACAGGTAGGAGTTCTTTCCTGGGACTTCATTGCATATATTAGGTGATCGAGCCTCTCTGCTCATCCAACGTGTGTTGTGTCATTCTGGCATTGTCCACGTGTCTTATTAGGTCATGTGCTATTCTTGTTGTTGTGCTCTAGCCTTGAAGGGGTTGTCCAGCTTTGTACTATTAGTGGCTTATCTTCTGGAAAGGCCATTGGCAGTAGATTGTTGGGGGTCTCCGGTCAGGCCACTCGTGCTCAGAGCTTATGTGCGCAGCAATCGGACAGTGCCGTTCCCACCGCAGTGGACAGGCTTGGTATTGCAGGTTAAGTTGCCTTTTTCAAAAGTTTACAACTGGACAACCCCGTGAGGTTTTCTCACAACTGAGGCTTCGGCTTATTACCTCGTCTGTAATAAAATACTTCAGACGTCCTCAAATTGTGTTGGCGTTTATGATGTCACATTGACCTCGTAGAGGGGGTCTCCTGTTCACCTGCCCATCTCTTACACAGACGTCTGTTCATTTTCATGGCATGTGATATATTTCCAGCTGATCGCTCGGGGTTCACTGAAGTTGAATCCAAACAGATCGACGATTGTGATGACAGACTGTAACCCGCTATGTCGCAGCGTCTGATGGCGGTTTGTCGGCTCGTGAGATGTGGAGTGTTTCCCCCAAAACCATCTTGCGGTGCGATATTAAGAGACACTGATGTCTGGGTTGGGCATCAATCTGCCGTACTCCTCTTATTACATCATACAGGGGGGTCCCACATATGACGCTGATCAGCGAGATCGGCTCCCGTCCTGGCGGGTCTTGCTGCTTGGATGTCCACAGTGATATCAGCTGATTGCCGGGTGCCTAGCGTGGGAACGGAGCGTTCATCTGTTCACTCCAGGCTCCGCATCCGGGGAGGGGTTGTGCAGGTTGGCAAAACCCCATTAATTGTGTGTCCATTACCCCATAACATCGTGCGGGGTCCGTCAGGCTCAGGAGGGGGTTTACGTGGTACAACCATCATCCAAATGGTCACTTGATAGAGCAAATGGAAGCGACGGTTGCTCCACGTGAACACGGTCGCCATCCGGGGGACGAGCGACAACGCCTTCACTAGTTGCTTTGTTTCAGGTCACCTAAGAATTGTCGCTGGTTCGTTAATTATCAGCTGATGTAAACGGCATTATCTGTCAACAACCAGCCAACAGCCTTGCAGGGAGGAGTGGCTTGTTCAGCTTGCACCTCCCACTGAGCGCAGATTGGCTCATGGTTTTTAACTTTTTTTTTTACATTTTGCCCTCCCACTTAACACCGATTGGTTCATAGAACCGCATAAATATGTGCAAGGGATCCTTGACTGAAAGTCTCTGCGGTCTTTGCAGATTCTCGCTGCTGTGGTCTGTCGCTGGTCTGGTTGTCATCAGAACAGTCGGCGCTGAGGCCTCTCGCAGTAGTTGGCGTTCACTCGAAGACCGCTGGCACGTATGTGTGTGTTCAGTGCATTCGGCAACCAATGAGTGTGCTCGGTAAGGTGGCAAAATTACAAATACACGCCGGCCCAAGTACCTCGCGCCTCCTACTGGTGGATGAAGGATATTTCTCCCATAAGAACCTCGCGCCTTCTACTAGAGAATGAAGGATATTTTGCCCACAAGAACCTCGTGCCTCCTCCTAGTGGATGAAGGATATTTCGCCCATAAGAACTTGCGCCTCCTACTGGTGGATGAAGGATATTTCGCCCATAAGAACCTCGCGCCTCCTACTGGTGGATGAAGGATATTTCGCCCATAAGAACCTTGCGCCTCTTACTGGTGGATGAAGGATATTTCGCCCATAAGAACTTGCGCCTCCTACTGGTGGATGAAGGATATTTCGCCCATAAGAACCTCGCGCCTCCTACTGGTAGATGAAGGATATTTCGCCCATAAGAACCTTGCGCCTCCTACTGGTGGATGAAGGATATTTCGCCCATGCAAATGTTCTCAAGAATTCGTTCAGTGACTGTGACATTGAATACCGGTGTTCCAGACGCTTTAGCGTTTAGTTATTATGTAACGCCACCCGAGATGTAGAATCATGAGTAGCAGATTAGCATCAGGTCGTTGATGAAGAATCCACGCCAATGATCTCAGTCTCTAATGCATTGTATGTGAATGGCTGAAGAAGCTGCGGAATACTGCCTGCCGTCTGCATCTGTAGCGGAATCCATATATACCTGACGGATTATTCAAGGGGCCTCCAGACTGGAGCGCGGGTGACCAAGGATTGTGGTGGGGTGGGGGGTATCGAGCAGAGGACCCCTGTGAACTGTGTCGCATGTCCTTTAGGGAATGTCCTCGTGACCATATTCTGGTCAGTATTCCGCAGCAGTCATCTGAAGCCAAAAGCAATCCGGTGCGTCTCAGGAAACATCGGACACATAACAGGAAGTAGCTTCCAGCCTTGGCCGCGGCGCCCGCGCCGAGTCAGCGGAAAACACGCCGTCACTTCTGGCTGTTGGGAATGTTATTACCGGACTGTAACACTCGTTAAGCTCTGATACTTTTGTGTCCTCCTCTCATTGATGCCTGTAATTCTCTCGGAGACCTACAGCTCCCCCTGTTCCTCACACTTGTGTTGCGAGACGACATATGAGAACTGTAAAGTACGGCGCCTCTTGTTCTGGCTGCTCATCTTAGGGGTGTTTCTGTAGGAAGTAATTCTAAATATTAAAGACGAAGCTTGCAGAAACTGCAGACCGGTCTCTGTTCTTGAAGGGACACGCCAGCCTGAAGAGGTGATGAGTACAACTGATGGGATCCCTACTGATCTCCGAAATGTGGGTGGGGGGCACTTCTAGACGACCACCGCTGCCGGAGCGTGAGAGGAGGGACCATCGGGCATCCCGCTGCTGCACTCCTTGTTGCCATCCATGTATTTCTGTCCATTAGCACGGTCATGCGACTTGTCCCAATAGAATGGCAGCAGAAAGTGCTGCTCTATATGCTAGAAGTGATCAAACAATCACAAGTTCAAGTCCCCTCCGGGGGCGATAACCAAAATGTGTGAACAAAAGTAGTTGAACTATAGTTGGAATTGTTTTTTCCCCTTTCACTTCTTTCGTGCATTGTATGGTGCATTACATGCTGCCATTGGAAGATACAACCCGCTGACAGCCATGTTTACAGAAAAATAAGGGTTTTTCAAAGAGGGGCGGAGAAAAAAAGTATTAATATTAGGCCGGTTTCACCCGGCTATAAAAAGTCTGCATCAGTGTGTTCTGGCCACCAGTGCTGCAGCTCTGCTAACTGTGGAGCCCCATATAACGTGCCGCCATATGGTCACAGCTATAGTGCAGCCATTTGAACCTGTCTTTTCCGACGGCCGTACATTTGTGCCGTGCATGCCCCTGGCGCGCAGCTCCACTACAACGCGACTCATACAGCCAGTCTTTCACAAGGACCGATGGCAGCAGTATGTTTGATTTCAACTTGCCTGACAGTTTGTTCCCAAAGTCATACATAATCCTTCCTACGGCGTCCGCAGCCGTAATCCTCTATATCATAACATCTAGAGGCGGAATACAGCGCCCCATGGAGCTACAACAGCGCATAGAGGGCCGTAATAAGGATCATGTGACCGATCCTCTGTCACACAGTTATGTCCTCATCCATAACTTGAATGCTGTGCTGGGTTATTCCAAGTGATCCCCCTGATGTAAGACCCCCAGAACTCTGGTCAGGGCGGCCCCCCCCCTCGGAGGCGGTCAGGGCGGCCCCCCCCCCTCGGAGGCGGTCAGGGCGGCCCCCCCCCCCTCGGAGGCGGTCAGGGCGGCCCCCCCCCCCCTCGGAGGCGGTCAGGGCGGCCCCCCCCCCTCGGAGGCGGTCAGGGCGGCCCCCCCCCCCCCCTCGGAGGCGGTCAGGGCGGCCCCCCCCCCTCGGAGGCGGTCAGGGCGGCCCCCCCCCTCGGAGGCGGTCAGGGCGGCCCCCCCCTCGGAGGCGGTCAGGGCGGCCCCCCCCTCGGAGGCGGTCAGGGCGCCCCCCCCCCCCCCCCCCCTCGGAGGCGGTCAGGGCGGCCCCCCCCCTCGGAGGCGGTCAGCGGGGCCCCCCCTCGGAGGCGGTCAGGGCGGCCCCCCCCCCCCCTCGGAGGCGGTCAGGGCGGCCCCCTCGGAGGCGTCTGTGCGGCCCTTTTGTCACCGGACACACATGGAGCCTGTAGTTCCTGCCGTACACATTGTAGCGGATCACGTCTGACTGATGCAAGGGCTTCTGGGATGCCGCAGATCATGGCGGGCGGTACGGGGTCGTGTAGACCCAAATCACAAGGTGTAAGGTTTGGGGAACGTGGAGGATGAGGAAGAAGACATGACTGTCGCCATCCGCACAGCCGATCCATCTGTTTCTCACTTCTGACCTCGTTGTGATAATGGGGGGCCGTCCGGGTGGGATTTCCTGTTCCGGCTGCTGCAGAAGCCACATCTGTAGCGTCCATAAAAAGTCCCCGGGATTGTTTCCTCATGGATGAAGAAGGGGCGGACGCTTTCTACAGGTTATAGCGCTAAACACATCCACCGCGGGGGAGTCGCCGTACGCTCCACGGAGACCGCTGGTTTCCCCTCCCCCACATTCTGACATTACTTACTGTGAGCAAAAGTGGAAGCGGCTTCATCACTAAACACCGCAGAGTCCGTGAAACCGTCGCTTCCCGTTAGTTCGCATCGTCTCACGGAATGAACGTCGCTGCGCTTCGTCGGTAACCATTGCAGTCGGATGGGATAACATCTCCAACATTTGCGCAGAATCCTCCCCGCGGTCGGCAGCGGCGGGACGTCTTATTCTCTGCTCGCTCTGACGGTGGGTTTCTGAGGACCTTGTGTGAACCTTCCACGGACGCTCCGCTGTTTCCACGCTCGCTGGCGGCCGGCCGGATGATTCTCGCTTACAGATGAAACCGGTTTTCTTAGAAATTAAGGTATCACTTATGAACTGTGCGCCGGCTGGGCGGAGCTTCACTAATTTTGTTGGAAACTGACATTGCGCACTAATAGCGGACCGGTAGATGAGAACATCTAGGACACAAAACACTCTCTATTCTCTGTTAGCAGCCACTTTCTCTCATCCGTTTCATTTAGCAAAACGATCTACCAGTAAGATGTCCTTGTTGTCCAACCAATCACAGCGCAGCGTTCCTCTTACCCCAGCAGCTTGAGAAATGAATGCTGTGCTGTGATTGGTTGGACATAAGTACGTCTTACTGACAGTTTTGCCAGATGAAACGTTTTGAGTTTGTGTTTCCATTCTATCATATTTCTGTATCAGAGTCATTAAATGGGAGTTCTGAGGGTCTCACATCAGGGGGATTATGGGCGTTACGAAGCGTCACACTGTTTCATGCTGTTTTGGCTCACAAAACCCATTGGAGATCCGATGGAAAAACAGCTAAAGGAGGTGAACAAAGAGCTTGCAGACCCCATAAGGCAGCAGAGTGGTCCTTACTATACTCCAGTAAGCAGTGTTGATCAGAGCATGTAAAGGGTTCACAAAGGGAGGACATCATCTGCCGTCTTCCATGTTATCGTAGAGGGCCGATGGGTTGCCATGGCAACCAGATGCCAGTCAATGGCATCCGGGTCTGCCATAGCGTGTGATCGCTATGATTAGTGGTGATGCACTGCAGTAAAGAAGGACAGGGACATAAAAAGGGGAAACTAATAATAAAAATGGCTAAAAAAGTGAATCAAAGCACCCGTCTCCTTCTTTGTTTCTTAAATAACAAAGTTTGGTCTTGTTGCATCTGTAATTTCCTGCGCAATGAGTGGAACGGACTTTTTTTTTTTTTATCCTGCACGGCAAGAAAATGCTTTTTTGCCTTCTACAAAATAATGCAGTAAAAGTGATCAAAAAAGCAATATGAACCCAAAAGATGGCCGTAATGATAGAGTTTTGGTTATTGTCTTAATCGGATCGATCCGCAGGAAAAAGTGTATCGGGATTTGTGCCGTTTTAAAAGTAAAAAAATGGCCAAATTAATGTTTTTTTTCTCCCGACCTCCAAAAAGATTAATACAAGTTCTACAATTTAGTGTATTTTTCCGCCTTTTTGGCCGTCGTTGGCGGCCCTGTCGCCCTCCGGAGGTCCATCTTGGTACATGACTATACTAAAGCATCTCTTTTTAGATCTCTGCATTATGCCGTTCCTCTGTTATCCCTCCTGAAATCGGAGGGGGGTCACAGCACACTGACATTATCCAATCAGAGAAGACTATGTAGGGACACGCCTCTTTGACAAGGGGTATGGTAACACCCAGTTGTCAATGAATTCATACACTTCTAGGAGGAACAAAGGAAAAACGACACGTGGAGGGGCGCTCCAGAACTGCGATATTATAGTGAATGCGATTATTTACGAGCGCAGACGTGTCGGGATTGGCGACCGCTGCTCCTCCTTCACGTTCCCTGTAAACCCTCTACATGCCGTGGTCAACGGGGATCTGTGTTCTCACTGATCCCCACGGCTCATCCGTAGAGCTTAAACGTACGTGCATTCACAGAAATCACCTCCCAGCCCGGGCGGAGGTTTATGCCCTGGGACAGGAAGGGGTTAAAGTGGTTGTGCCAAGATGGCATCTCCTAGCCATGCTTAACATCCGAGAGCAGATCCCCCTTTGTGGCAGAGCGGTCCGGGCAGACGGTCCTCCTAGTTACAGCCGTTCATGGCAATGTCCATCCGCCGATGCTCGCCTTCTGCAGCGGTCGCTATGGTGGGACCTTTGTGGTTCCCTGCAAAATCAGTTATTTGTTGGGGTGAAGAGAGCAGGAACTGTGCCAATCGGCTGATCGCCAGCATGTTGGCACAACCCCTTCCAATGAGTTGGTTGTCTTGGCAGAGGCTTCCATCGTCTCGCTGCCCGACGCCGGAGCCAGTGTTTTTCTGGACTTAATTTCTGCTTGTTATATTTTGTGGCCCGACTAGAAACAAGAGACGGCAGTCGTCTCCCACCGCACAATCACATGAAAGCCCTGTGCGCAGGCAGACCACCGGCCCGGAACCGGCGCATGTCCATAGCAAGCCAGTCAACATTCGCTTAACTTCCAGCGATCACCGCGACGGGGGGAACGATCGGTAATGCAGTCGTCCATGTCCTGTGTGCATACGTGCATATGCTGCCGCGAGGAGTCGTGTCCACATCATACAAGGAGACGGCAAACGAGCATTTGGGGGGAAGTTTAGATGATGATCAGGGACCGATTCATCAACCTGCCTAACATGGGCCGTCACAAGATATGGGTGATTGGTCAGGGTCCGATGGCCAAGATCCCCTCCGGTCACCAGAGCAGCGTCTGCCCCGCCGCCCTAGTTTAACCCCCCATGGTTTGTGGCAGCACAGAAGTCAACCAGTTTCTGTAGATCTCCGTTGCGCGATCTCCTCCCGTTGGCGTGATGGTGCCGTTCATTAATACTGTCAATTGATTTGTTGTGATGTTACCCGTGTTCTTGCATCTTCATCTCTCCTTCTCTTCCACTGTTGTGCAGAGAGTTCGTCCAGGAAGACAAAGTCTACTTGGGATGAGAGTAGACAGGAGACCTATGGTAAGCTGTGAGTGGCCGCTGCACGTCCGTTGCTCTGTCGCTACTTCTCTCTTCGTCTGCATGGCATTCCTGGGGCGCATTCACACAAGCCAGTAATAGACCCCATTATTTACATGACGGATTTTTCTATTTTACTGCGAGTCCACAGAAATCTCATCCATTGTTTCCAGTGGTCGCATCGCACCGCACTCACATGGACATACGCGTTTCATGCGACTGCGATGCATTTTTTTTTTCATTTTTCCTATTAAAAATACATCTGATTTTCCTGCATTTGAAAAGCGCATTTTCAGCGATGCAATGTGATGCGATGTGAAGATCGCAATGTGACAAGGATGATGTTGATCTACGTTTTTCAGACTGATATCACACTTCCCTGTGTGAATGCACCCTTCCCCGTTGGCTTCGCTTGGGTGCCTTTTTGTTCTACAGCCTAAAATTTCAAAGCATGCACGTCTACCGGTACATCTGCGGCGCCCCGCTCTCCGTTGCGGCGCCCCGCTCTCCGTTACGGCCGCCCCGCCCCCCTTCCCGCTCTCCGGGTCAGCCACGCCGCCGGTAAACTTTTATTGGGCTTGAAAGTAATCAGTGCATTAAAGACTGAAAGCGCTAATATCTTTTGATCATTTGGGGTCTTTGTGACCCATAAAGCTGCTTGTAGTATTCAGTTGTGGTGTTAAAGGGGCTTTCTGGGACTTATTGGGGGTGCTCTATCCTGTGGATAAGCTCTTCGTATGAGATTGATGGGGACCAACACCCCCCAATACGCTGACATAGAGGCAGTCTGGGCTACAGACAGAATATACTGCTGCGAGTCCGATGTCGCCAGGGATGGTTTTATCCCCTTGTTCTCAATGTGTCTCCACCCTCCGGATGTGGCACCGTAGTGCCGCGCGCTGTACGCAAATGAGCAGTGCAGCATTTAATGGGCGGTCATCCTCTGCTGCCATCCGGCTCCCTCCTTGCTCACCCGTTCTGTGCTTAGCGACATCTCCATCTCCTCCCGCTGGCAGCGTCATGCGCCACCCTGAAGGCCGCGCATGTGCCTGACATCAGTCCGAGCAGAGAATTGCAATTGCCAAAACTGAAACCATAAGAAAAAAAAGTTATAAGACCTCGTTGTGCGGAAATCTGGTGGAGGGTTTAATAGCGGCCATATTGGGTCTCTTCTCCAGCTTTCGCAGAAAACGATAATGGTTTGCTGACATGAGAGCCCTCTGGAGTAGAATCTACTAAGTCTTCAGCGTGTCACCCTATAGACTTCAATGGGAGAGCGCACGCATGGCACTGTGAAAAGAGTCAGATTTTAGGGCCATATGTGGGCTTCACTGAGGGAGTATGAAAAATCCCCCCCATCCCCCGCACCTCTTTTTACGAATCGGAACTCCTTTTGTAGTTTGTAAGCTCCCTTTCAACAGCTAAAAATGGTGCGGGAACCTTATTTACTGGTGAGTCTTGGCTTTTTGTCGGGGGTCGCTGAGGGTCTGTCCCCTCTTGTGTCCGTACGTCCGTTATGTTGTGCTCTGCTTTGTTTTCTCAAAAAATTATTTCTAATCTCTCACCATCAAATCAAATTAGCGCAAAATGGCTTTACAGTAAGAGCAATGCTTGCGTTTCTTGACTGCTTTTATTTCTGCAACCTGCCTGCCTTTGTGTTGTGACTGAGCGGTATATATGTGACGCCCGTATAGCGCCATCCGTGTCTGTCTACACACAGCAAGACTAAAACATGTGGGAGCCCCTCTGAGCGGCGGGCGCTGCGGCAGAATCCTGTGAAATTACCACGTGATCTCACGGAGGATGAGCTGCTACATAGAGAACCATCTGAGTACAAATGTGTAATGTGGGCGCCCTGCGGGTCCGGCCTCCGTCAGGCGGGGAGGTCCTGGGTGGCCGTGCACATTAGCCGTCCGTCTCTGCCCGCAGACACATACAGCCAAGCATGAAGAGGGGGAAGCCAGTGGCAATGGCCGATTATCTCCGAGCCCAAAAGCATCAGACGGCTGCCTGATGCACATCTCCACAGCATCTGCCAGACCCCCATATACAGAGAGTGATCGGCCGATATACACCAAACACATTTATATGGGCTATTTGTAGTGGCATTTGCCAAAATTATAGTAATTGCAGGAAAACGCTTAGTTTTTGTTTAAAGCGACTCTTCGAGCTGCGTCACCCAGCGGTGGGCTATGTTAGCCAGCAGCAGGCTGCGTCACCCCGTGGTGGACCATGTCACCCGGCAGCGGGCTGCATCACCCAGCGGTGGGCTACGTTACCCAGCAGCGGGTTGTGTCACCCAGGGGTGGGCTATGTCACCCGGCAGCGAGCTACGTCACCTAGCGGTGGGCCATGTCACCCGGCAGCGGGCTGCGTCACCCAGCAGTGGGCTATGTTACCCGGCAGCGGGCTGCGTCACCCAGTGGGGGGACTATGTTACCCGGCAGCAGGCTGCGTCACCCAGTGGTGGGCTGCGTCACCCGACAGTGGGCTATGTTACCTGGCAGCAGGCTGCGTCACCCAATGGGGGGCTGTGTTACCCGGCAGCAGGCTGCGTCACCCAGTGGGGGGCTATGTTACCCGGCAGCAGGCTGCGTCACCCAGTGGTGGGCTGCGTCACCCGACAGTGGGCTGCGTCACCCAGTGGGGGACTATGTTACCCGGCAGCAGGCTGCGTCACCCAGTGGGGGACTATGTTACCTGGCAGCGGGCTGCATCACCCAGCGGTGGGCTATGTAAAAATAAAAATGTGTGGGTTCTCACAGGTCACATTAATCCATCACCAGACTTTATAATTCACAATCACAGAAATGAAGTTGCAGCAGCATAAACCCCAATCGGCTGAGATGGCGCAGCCACTAGAGGGAGCTCCGCCCACCTGGCGAGAGACCTGACCAGATGCTGCGCAGTTGCGCAGTTTGGTGACGGGTTCCCTTTAACAAGACTTGGGGTCCTTTCACACAGGAGCGATTATTGGTCGGTGGATGGAGGGGGACGGCCCTGCGGTCGCTTCAGTTCCCAGTACACAAGCGGTCATTGACAGATGGTCCGCCGCCTGTTTACACGGACCGCTTGTCATGTGACTTGTATGCCTGCAGGAACTGAAGGACGAACAGTGAACGGATTATGGTTCGAGGTTCAGTCGCCACCGGCATTGACACTGACTGGATCTGAGTGGATCTCGCGATCTGTGTGGATCTGCAGCAGATTTACCCTACAATTACATTCAGATTGAAGGGGTGAAATGTGCTGCAGATCTTCACCAAAACCCGACCGATCCAGTAGATCCTGATGCAGATTTTGTAGCGGAATTTTCCACAGTGGAGAATTGGTAGCAGATCTGTCAGATGTGAACGCGCCGCTAGCAGCGGTCCTTGTTTCTGCCGCCGTGTGACGCTCTGACTCTTCTCTGCAGGTTTAGTTCAGCGCTGTGTCATCATACAGAGGGATGAGAACGGCTTTGGGCTGACGGTCAGCGGTGATAACCCGGTCTTCGTTCAGTCGGTGAAGGAAGGTAAGCCGCTGCGATTTATCCCATTCGCTCCGTGTTATTAGTAGATGTTGTGTTTTTTCTGCGTCTGCCTCGGGATGTTGGTTTATAGCGAGTGCATGTTACGGTATCAGCGGGACAGACGGGTCTCCGGCCCGACGCCCAGAGTTGTTATCCAATAGAGCGGACTCCTGCTTTATTATCCGTGCCGCCGCGGACGCCACTCCGTTTTTTTATGGAGGTGTTTGTCTTTGTAGCATTTTGCGTAGTAGACCTCAGCTTGGTTAATGTGAATAATGAAGGCGATGGCGCGCTCCCTCGTTAACGCTCTCGCATGTCCATGCTAATATGTGCTTAATAGAAGTGGAAGGGATGCTTAATGCGTCCTCCAGGAGTCACTTAGACGTGCTCATAAATCCTAATATCAACTCAATTACAATTTGGTCCCTTAGCGCTGTTCTTGGGGCCACGGGGCTCGTTTGCTTACCCCTCGGTCATCCATATCAGAAGCAATTAGACCATCTAAACTAGACAAGTCGTGTTTAATCTGGAAGCCTGTGCGTGTCGCTTAACCCTTTCCCTTCAGCCATACAGCTACATACGTCCTGCAGTTAAGGCACATCCAGATGTCCATAGTAAATGCTGACTACGGTACGAGCGATCAAATGATTGGAAGTTCAAGTCCCCTTCACCATTCTCAACACGCTGCCCGAGCGTTAACAAGCAGTGACGTCACCGCCTCGTCCACTCGGGCACGCGAGGACCGTCCCATGTAAAGGGCGCATTAGCCTACCGCAAGCCATTAAATAAAAGCTACAACAAGTAGGAATATATCCGTTATAGCAGCCACCGTGTCCTGATGAACAGTGGTGAACGGAGGCTACGAGCTCCTAGACCCGGTGGATCGATGCGACCGCTATCAAGAAAGCCGCCCTCCAGGCCAACAAACGCATCCAGTACACGATTAAGGCCCCAGGTAGTGACAGGTGGATGATACGGTGGAGCGGCATCAGCGACGGCTGACTTTGGCGCCAGTAGACTTTGAAAAACAATGGATAGCTTGGATGCAAGAACTCTTAAAGAACTAAGACTCAAACCCGTGTGCAGACCTTCCTGTAGGAGTAACAGGAGATGGGATAAAAAGAAACGCATGGGATGAAAGTTGCGTTGTTCGCAGCAAGGAAATACATTTTTCCAAACGCAATGATTAACCCGAGAAGAGAATTGTTTTTAAGCCTTTTTCACGGTTTTTATGACAGGTCCTGCAAATTAGCTGACGCTCAAGTCCGCAGTTTCAAACATCCCCTTGGTTAAACAAAGTGTTGGCTAATTTGAGGGGAAGAGGAGTTCCTGTAAGAGAAGATCTTCTCGAAGAGGAAGGCACCACGGAGAGTCGACAAGCAGGTCAATTAATGTGCATATTATGGCCTGCGGGGCCAGTCTGCGGTGGTGAGTACCATTGGAGTATCAGAAAAGGATATCCAAGATGGGTGCTTGGAGACTTCAGCCACCAAAACAGGGAGCACTGTATGTGCAGAGGTAGTCAGATCTTCTGATCGAGGGAAGAGCCGGGAATGGTCCACTAGACAGGCCGCAAATGAGATTGGACAAAAACGATCGCCTCGAAGGAGACCAGCAGTCCCAGTCCCTCATACAGTATTGGATAGTCACGGGATTTGTTGAGAACACACATGTTTCTGAAGAAGTAGGATAGACCCCGAAAATCCGGCCATTGTGCCGGTGTGAGAAAAGACATGGGATGTTCGATGATCCATCTGATCCTGGATAGCGTATCCAGAATGATTTTGGAGACTCTCCAAGTTGGCCAACAAGATTGGGGCTTTTATCATGTCGTTGAGATGGGGAATTACCACTATCCCCTCGGAAAGGAGAATAGCCATTACGAACGCCAGAACTGTTGTGAAGACTCGGGGTGCCGTGGCCAACTGGAACGGAAGGGTCTTGAACTGATTCATAGTAATTCAACCGGATGGCAAAGCGGAGAAATTGCTGCTGCGCTGGGTGGATGGACACATGACGGTAGGCTTCCTATATGTCAATGGATGACAGACACTCCTGCGGTCCAGGGAGGCAATGACACATCTTGGTGACTCCATGCGAAAATGTCAGACTTTACATATGGATTCAGCTTCTTCGCATCCAGAACTGGTCTGACAGGCTCCTCCTTTCTGGGTGCCCCGAAAATATTCAAATAGAAACCTGCAAAACGCTGAGAAGGAGGCGCGGAACGCTAAATGCTGGACAACGCACCCATTCATTTCAATGGGGCTGCTCACACAAGGCGCTGCATGTTCTATTTTGGGGCATTTTCAGCGCTGTGTCGCCCATTGAAATGCATGGGCAGTAGTTTCAGCACTGCTTAAAAGCGCGACAAAACTTGTTGCCGCGGTTTAGCAGCGTTAACCGCCCACAGATTTTCATGGGAACGTCTTGCAATATAAGCCCTACCCTGAAAATCAATCCTAGCTAGAAAAACAACAACAAAAAAAGCAATACTCACCTAGTCGCGGCCGCTGGTCTTTGCCGCTGCTCCGGGCTTCCCCTGCACTGACAAATCTATTGCCGTAGGCCAGGTTTGAGAACCCCGCCTCCAGCAATAGATTGCTGTGATTGGTTCTCGGCGCTGGCTTGATGCCCAAGCACAGCCCTTCATTGACTGTCTCGCCCAATTAGAGCGGCAAGCTCATGTTGTCTGGAAACAGTCAAGAAGCGTGCTGCGCCATTCTTTCAAAGGGCTCAACCTGATGTCATCACATATTACGCCGTGAGGTAGTGTAGCTGATGTGTAACAAAGTGCTGCTCATGATTACGTCTTTGTTCTTCGCCGTAGATGGAGCTGCGATGCGCGGCGGAGTGCAGACGGGAGATCGCATCATTAAGGTAAAATATACTTCGCTTGTAACTATGTACTGCAGTGTATGTGGGGAGGGCCTGGAGGTGAATTGGGGGTCCCAAGTAGGCTCTCAGACGGGAGGTCTGCGGGTGCCTTGCATGTAGTAGGACCTGTGCATGGCTCCACGGGAAGAAAGCTTGCGGTCACACGGATGACACGCGGTGGAGAGGGGTCTCCGGCGGGGTGAGCACTGAAACGGGGTCCACATATTCAAAAATTCAAACTTGGATGAAGTGAAATGTGACTTCTGTATGTGGAAATGCGAGTTCCCTAATCAGAATTCTGCGTATTTTGCCCATTGACAGCTAACGCCGCGTGGATCAGGGGCAAAAAATGGGCAGAAAGATGTGGATTTAAGAGGCAGAAAACTCTGCTGTGAGTTCCGCCACGTGAACATATGAGGGGCGCCCAGAAGAAACCGGAATCTTCTTCTCTTGGGGTGGTACTGGCGTCTGTTGCTAGTGCATTGTCTGCGGGACCCTCCTGAGGCGCTTTGCCCACCAACGTCCTTGGGTGCCCGGTCCTGATGGAAGAACCACGCAGCGCTGACTGTAAAGCAGTTGTTGATGTAAACCGCTGTGACCGCTTCGCCGCACCCTCCGTGTTCACCCGGCCGCGCTCCGTGCATTGAGTAATGGGAAAGGAAACAAAATGTGGCAGCTGCACGTTGTTCGTATGAATCCGCCATCGCAAAACAGGCGAAAAAGGCAAGAAATTCTTGGGGAAAAAAAATAGCTGGAGCTGAACACAACCTTCGCCAACAACGTCGGCTGGCGTACCGCCTCGGAGGGGTCCGCGGACATTCACCTAGCAACAGAAGCCGGTTCTAGTAATGCCAGCCCACCAGAAGAAGTGGTCCCCCCGTCGCACCCTTGTAGTGTCCTTCTGCCACATTGGGCTGGTAGTAAGGTCTAGTTCTTGCGCAGAGCGGTGTGGGATCCCACAATCAGAATTAAACCACACAGACCGGCTTAGAAACAGTGAAGCTCCCGGACATTAGAAGTCAAGCGTACATCATTGATAACAGCAATCTCGAGCTCTGGGGGGGCTGCAGGGGTTCCCCCAGACTTGTACGTATGCTTCCCCTGGCGTATGCTGCGCTGTACACGTTACTAACCTTTATTAGCCTTGTGTGGTGCAGAGTGATAAGGCAGCAGTATGCAGTCCTAAGCTCTCGCTCACGGCCTGACGGTTGCAAGTTCAATCCCTGCATGGTCCAGGTAGCTCAAGGTTGACTCAACCTTCCATCCTTCCGAGGTTGGTAAAATGAGCCCCCAGCTTGGTGGAGGGTAATTATGAATTACCTGAATAAGTTGGCGCTATACAAATAACAAGATTAACTGCAAAACTAGACAAAGTTACATTTTCCCCTTCAGCGTCCTCTGAAGCATAACTGCGGTAGTCGATCCCGTCGGGTGGAACAATATGTCCCAGCACTGTAGATGGCGCCATAGATGAGGAGTAAATGGGCCGCATGATCGTCACTTCTCTCCCTGTGGCCAGCAGTGGTCACATTGGCGTCTGTTCATCCCTGAAACGTATACGTTCTTTTGTACAAAAAATAGATGAAGATGTGTAGCATTTCACGGACGGCAGTCTATAATGGGTTAAACCTAGTCCAGCCATCCATCCCTTCGCCTGCGTTCAGCCTCAGGCCTCGTGTCCGCGGCAGACCTTGTTCTCATGCGTTTTGATGTTTTTGTGGGATTGATAAGCGTCGCGCTGCTCCCGTCCCATAAACGCCCATGGATACCTCCGGCAACGCCGATCCGCATCTCCATGTGCAGAACGTACACATTTATTGTGATCGAGGGGTAAAAAGGCTCTGAACTGCAAAGCTTTATTAGAAAGAGTTTACAGTGAAAAACACACGCTTCTCCTATAATAACGGATGAAACCGGTCCCAACGGCGTGTAGGACCTTCAGAATGTGAGCGTATACTTCACGTCCGCGCTTTTACGTTTTCATGTATGTTTCTCGAAAACCTGAAACGTACATGAAAGTAGGCGTGCGAACCGGGCCTTCCTGCACCAACAACCTGACAGCTAATGTACCCGCCGTGGGATGGCGCTGTCACCCGCCGCTGCGCTCAGATCTGCCAGCTTTCATTCCCCCAGCGATCCCATTTCATATGTAACAGCTAAGTATATTAAGTGTAGTTTCTTCTCCCGCCCGTCTCGGTCTTCTGCTTCAGTAATGGTCTCCACCAACATGCACTGACCGCCCCTTTATTACCCTCATCCAGCAGCGTTGGACTCCTTTGGCTTTCAGAACTGCAGCAGTTCATCGTGATGTAGATCCCACTAGCTGATGAAATCGGCCCCTGTGGACAGGAAGCTTCTTGTAGTCCCTGCAGATCAGATGGTGGTGCTGACATGTTCTGGCCGGCTGGAAGCAGAAACCAAAAAGTGGCAAAAGCACTCATGATACATTTACTATCGGAGGTCTCCATACCTGTAATCCATCCTCTAACCACAATCATAATGCAAGGTCCTTGGGATATCATCTGATCACATTACACTGGCCCGTCCACCAACCCCCGGGTGACCGCGCTCTCAGATGGGTCCAGGCGCTAATACCAGGGGGTTTCCTCTTAACCTGGGAGAGATGGGTACCTACCTCACAGAGTTCTCCTCTCTTGGGGCTAAGTCTGCACATAACACCAGGGAGGGTAGGATACCATGTATATGGTCCAGTAGGAGGGACAGAGAGGGTAAATGGACAGCGGGCGGCACGGCCAGGTGAAGGCAGCAAAACTTCACAATATTCGTAGGAAAAAGGATAAAATAGGTCAGCACTTCCCAGTAGACATCTATAGGAGAGCGTTAACCCACAGCTGCAACGTACATAGAAGCAGAAACCGAAAACGGCAACAGCACGCAAAATACATGTTCTGACCGGCTGACAGGAAGGGGTCAGCGATTCATGCTGCTTGTGCCAAATTCTGACCTCCGTCAGCAACATAAATCTGGCTCCATCTGACCAGGAGATGTTTTTCGCTGCTCAGTGATACAAGTTTTGCGCTCTTTTGCCCGCTGGAGTCTGTCTGTTTCTCTTAGACACAATGGTGCTGGAACTGGTCGCCTGCTGTTATACCATCCGTGCGGAGACACGGCGAGTTGTGCGTTCGGACACGTTAGTTGGAGCTCCAGCATTGTATTCAGCTGACTGTGCAGTCTGTTGGTCAGAACGATTCCTGACCGCAGGATCCCCTTTCGCTGGATGTTCTCCTCTATTGTGCCGTTCTCGGTATACTCTCCACACCGTTACATGAGAACCCCTCCCTAGCCCTATAGTTGGCGGTGAGACCCGGCTAGTCTAGCACCGATGACCGGCCTCGCTGGAAGTCGCTCTGATTGCTGGATCTTCCATCTAATGTGGATTCACACTGAAACTGATCCACAGAAAACTTGTCATGTGATTTTATGCCGCACGCCGGGGTCACGGGGGGAATTACCATACAGGGGGCGCCAATCATGAGGGGGCCGGGGGCTGTAATAAAGGGGCGGTTCAGTGTGTAGCACTTGCTCCATGTGTTCTTGCATCTCGGTTCTAGTTTGCTACATCTTAAGCTTTCTGTGTGTTGTGGTTCCTCCGCAGGTTAACGGGACGCTCGTCACGCACTCCAATCACCTGGAGGTGGTAAAGCTTATAAAGTGTGAGTGTTTCCTACTAATAATTAAGGAAGGGATAGAATGACCGACTTGCCATCTGTGCGCATCTTTGGTACCACAAGGGTTAAGGTCCCGGTTTTAGATGCTGCCCCCGAGCGAGCGCTCTGTAGACTTTGGGGTTTATACTTAGTCTGGCTTAGGGGAGCGTTTTGTTATGTTGTTGTTAATCTGTTGTTACCTTCTTTGACAGCCGGCTCCTACGTGGCTCTGACAGTTCAAGGTCGACCTCCCGGATCTCCGCACGTCCCTCTATCTGAGAGCGATCCCTTCTCTCCATTGCACATGTCTCCCGGGAACCATGGGCACGGACCCCTAGAAAGAATAACCAGCCCCGTATTAATAGGGGTCAGTACTTGGAGTCTTTCATCCTGGAAAATGACCTGCGGTGCGGATTGTAGAAAACGCAGCAGATATTTTCACTGTTTATTTCACCACCTTTTAATGGCGTGAATTCTTTAAAAAAAATGTGTACATTTTGTTGCATATTTGTAGAAAATTCTGTCACGTGTGGCCCCGTTTTGTGTGGCCCCATTTTGTGTTTTCCTACTCTGTCAAGCTGTTAAAAGGGTTGTCCCACTTCTAGCTGTTTACAGACAGCTCCGTGCATGGCACAGTGGCAGAGGTTGGTACTGCAGGTTCCATTCACTTCAATAGGACTCAGCCTGCAGCAACAACCTGGGCCACTGTGCCACGTACGGAGCTGTCTGTAAACGGCTAGAAGTGGGACAACCCCCTTTAAAGAAATTAATGTAGCGAACTGTGTCAGAAAGCTGGCAATTAGCAGTATGGTTGCAATTAGCTTTTGTCGCACTGTCAGCAAGCTTACCTGGACTCCATGCTGGGAAACCCACTGATCATCAATGCTTCCGTGTTGCTCTGTCACTGTGCAGATTCGCTGGTCCGTGTGGGGGTTTACCCCTTTAAGGATATGGCCTATTACAAAGCTAGAGACTTGGTGATTTCCCCGGACCTTCATCCCCTATCTCCCTGCCATTCAAGAGCCAGAATAGTTTTTTCCTGTCGACAAGTACATTTTGTATTGCTGTAATCTTACAGACCCACGGAATAAAGGGACACTGTAAAAACATTCCCACCACCCACCTTCCTTCTCAAAAACCCCTCCTTCTATTTTGCCTCGCTGGGACCCCACCAATCCAGAGAATTAGGGACCCGTGCCCCTGTATTTCACAGTACAGGAGCGTTTCTCCCATTCCTGTAGCATAGTGGGAGGGGTCTGCTGGTCGCACATGCACCTCCATTTTCATCAATGGCGCAGACAGATAGCCAAACACAAGGCTCTGCTATCTCTGTGATTGGAGCTGAGGGAGTACATGCGCCCTTCCTCTCCATTCACTTCAATGGGGGTGAGGAAAATGGTACTGTCTGCCAATATGTGACCACCGGCCCAGTCGCCACTACACTACAAGAATGGGAGATGTGATTGTAAATGGTGCAGTAAGGGGCACACGAGATCCCCGCTCTCAGGAGCGGTGGGTGGATCCTCTGGATGGCTGAAAACTTGTCATTTCACCCACTGAGCAGAACACCCCTTTAATTGGTATCACCGAAGAATACAACAAGTCCTCATGTAGCCGCGTAACCGGAAAATGTAAACCTTATAGTTTTACTGGGGAGGAAAAAATGGAAATGGAGAAAACAAAAAGGGCTGCAGCGGGAAGGGGTTAAGGAAAATGGGAGGAGACAAAATATAACTAGCCAATAGCAGAACAGGAAAGCCCACGTGATGCCCGACTTATTGTTACAAACGTTTATTATCCCTTTTTTTAATTTTCCTATTCCAGAGGAGCGATTCTCAAAGTTACAATTACTGCCAAGTTTTGGAAAACTTCTTATGCCATTTCAGCTCCCAACCCCCTAGTCTAGCCCAGATACCAAACCACAAGTCTATGAGATGATAAACCGATACGAATGATAACTTCTAACTTGCTTTATCTGCGCAGGAGGAGAACAATATCATGCACAACCAGAAACTAGACATCCTGAAGAAAATGCTGCAGAAGGAGAAAGAGCAGTTACAGGTGGGTGCAGGAGGAGAAAGAGCAATTACAGGTGGGTGCAGGAGGTGTGGAGGGTGCAGGAGGTGCAGAAGGAGAAAGAGCAGTTACAGGTGGGTGCAGGAGGGTAGAGGGGGTGCAGTAGGGTAGAGGGTGCAGAAGGAGCAGTTACAGGTGGGTGCGGAGGTGCGAAGGGTGTGGGAGGTGCAGAAGGAGAAAGAGCAGTTACAGGTGGGTGCAGGAGGAGAAAGCAGTTACAGGTGGGTGCAGGAGGAGAAAGCAGTTACAGGTGGGTGCAGGAGGAGAAAGAGCAGTTACAGGTGGGTGCAGGAGGAGAAAGAGCAGTTACAGGTGGGCGCAGGAGGAGAAAGAGCAGTTACAGGTGGGTGCGGAAGGTGCAGGAGGTGCAGAGTGCAGGAGGTGCAGAAGGAGAAAGAGCAGTTACGGGTGGGTGCAGGAGGTGTGGAGGGTGCAGCAGGTGCATAAGGAGAAAGAGCAGTTACAGGTGGGTGCAGGAGGTGTGGAGGGTGCAGCAGATGCAGAGAGTGCGGGAGGTGCAGAAAGAGAAAGAGCAGTTACAGGTGGGTGCAGGAGGTGTGGAGGGTGCAGAGTGCAGGAGGTGCAGAAGGAGAAAGAGCAGTTACAGGTGGGTGCAGGAGGAGAAAGAGCAGTTGTAGGTGGGTGCAGGAGGAGAAAGAGCAGTTGTAGGTGGGTGCAGGAGGAGAAAGAGCAGTTGTAGGTGGGTGCAGGAGGAGAAAGAGCAGTTGTAGGTGGGTGCAGGAGGAGAAAGAGCAGTTACAGGTGGGTGCAGGAGGAGAAAGAGCAGTTACAGGTTGGTGCGGAGGTGCCAAGGGTTCGGGAGGTGCAGAAGGAGAAAGAGCAGTTACAGGTGGGTGCAGGAGGGTAGAGGGGGTAAAGAGGTGCAGAAGGAATGCAGGAGGTGCAGAAGGAGAAAGAGCAGTTACAGGTGGGTGCAGGAGGAGAAAGAGCAGTTACAGGTGGGTGCAGGAGGAGAAAGAGCAGTTACAGGTGGGTGCAGGAGGAGAAAGAGCAGTTACAGGTGGGTGCAGGAGGAGAAAGAGCAGTTACAGGTGGGTGCAGGAGGAGAAAGAGCAGTTACAGGTGGGTGCAGGAGGAGAAAGAGCAGTTACAGGTGGGTGCAGGAGGAGAAAGAGCAGTTACAGGTGGGTGCAGGAGGAGAAAGAGCAGTTACAGGTGGGTGCAGGAGGAGAAAGAGCAGTTACAGGTGGGTGCAGGAGGAGAAAGAGCAGTTACAGGTGGGTGCAGGAGGAGAAAGAGCAGTTACAGGTGGGTGCAGAAGGAGAAAGAGCAGTTACAGGTGGGTGCAGAAGGAGAAAGAGCAGTTACAGGTGGGTGCAGAAGGAGAAAGAGCAGTTACAGGTGGGTGCAGAAGGAGAAAGAGCAGTTACAGGTGGGTGCAGAAGGAGAAAGAGCAGTTACAGGTGGGTGCAGGAGGAGAAAGAGCAGTTACAGGTGGGTGCGGAGGTGCCAAGGGTTCGGGAGGTGCAGAAGGAGAAAGAGCAGTTACAGGTGGGTGCAGGAGGGTAGAGGGGGTAAAGAGGTGCAGAAGGAATGCAGGAGGTGCAGGAGGAGAAAGAGCAGTTACAGGTGGGTGCAGGAGGAGAAAGAGCAGTTACAGGTGGGTGCAGGAGGAGAAAGAGCAGTTACAGGTGGGTGCAGGAGGAGAAAGAGCAGTTACAGGTGGGTGCAGGAGGAGAAAGAGCAGTTACAGGTGGGTGCAGGAGGTGTGGAGGGTGCAAGAGGTGCAGAAGGAGAAAGAGCAGTTACAGGTGGGTGCAGGAGGTGTGGAGGGTGCAGCAGGTGCAGAGTGCAGGAGGTGCAGAAGGAGAAAGAGCAGTTACAGGTGGGTGCAGAGGTGCGGGAGGTGCAGAAGGAGAAAGAGCAGTTACCGGTGGGTGCAGGAGGAAAAAGAGCAGTTACAGGTGGGTGCGGAGGTGCCAAGGGTGCGGGAGGTGCAGAAGGAGAAAGAGCAGTTACAGGTGGGTGCAGGAGGGTAGAGGGGATGCAGGAGGTACAGATGGAGAAAGAGCAGTTACAGATGGGTGCAGGAGGGTAGAGGGGGTGCTGGAGGTGCAGAAGGAGAAGGAGCAGTTACAGGTGGTGCAGAGGGTGCAGGAGGTGCAGAAGGAGAAAGAGCAGTTACAGATGGGTGCAGGAGGGTAGAGGGGGTGCAGGAGGTGTAGAAAGAGCAAGAGCAGTTACAGGTGAGTTCAGGAGGTGTGGAGGGTGCAGCAGGTGCAGAGAGTGCAGGAGGTGCAGAAGGAGAAAGAGCAGTTACCGGTGGGTGCGAAGGGTGCAGGAGGTGTGGAAGGTGCAGAGGGGCGCTAGACGTTCATCTTCTTTAGATCCGACTAATGTGGCTTTTCTTTTCAGTCTTCCCAGGAGGAGTACAACAGCTTCCCGTCTACACGGCTCTTTAAGGACATCCAGGACACCAAGAAACACATACAGCAGCTACAAGAACAACTATGGAAAACCAAATCCCCCACACAGGTCAGTGCTCGGGGAAAGTAGAACAGAGTTTCCAAACCCCGAGTTTTTCAAAGAGCTGGGGCTCAAGCACAGTGTTTGGAAAACAGAGGGGGGCTGAATACGTCCGTAGTACAACATGCAGTGGAGGATGCACTTTTCCCCTTAGAGTTCGTATGAGTTTTACGAGACACTCTGGGTGGGGTTATGATACTCCACGGTGGTGCTCTGGGTGGGGTTATGATACTCCCCGGTGGCGCTCTGGGTGAGGTTATGATACTCCCCGGTGGCGCTCTGGGTGGGGTTATGATACTCCCCGGTGGCGCTCTGGGTGGGGTTATGATACTCCCCGGTAGCGCTCTGGGTGGGGTTATGATACTCCCCGGTGGAGCTCTGGTTGGGGTTATGATACTCCACGGTGGCGCTCTGGGTGGGGTTATGATACTCCCCGGTAGCGCTCTGGGTGGGGTTATGATACTCCCCGGTGGAGCTCTGGTTGGGGTTATGATACTCCACGGTGGCGCTCTGGGTGGGGTTATGATACTCCACGGCGGCTGCTCTCGGTGGGGTTATTATACTGCATGGCGGACGCTCTGGGTGGGGTTATTCTACTGCACGCTGCTGCTCTGGGTGGCGTTATTATACTGCACAATGGACGCTCCTACTTTCTGTGTATACAACAGCCCAGGTAGGTTATGTTTGAGGGTTCGGCCCCTCGGGATGGATTTGTTGTCGACATTCTGCAGCGGAAAATCCAAATCAAAACCTGCATCACTTGATGTGGATGTTGATGTGGAGCGGTGGGATCTGCATCTACAGTCTGGGGCCATGACTGACCGGCTGCAGATCCACCATCGGCCCCGCGGGTCACTTTCTTCTGCAGTTTGTGGGGGAGCGCTTTAGAATCTCATCCGCTTTGCTGTTCCTGTAAATGTTGTGGGTTTTTCTGTTGGAGGGTCCGTGCCGATAATCTGGTGAGGCCAGAACCTAAGAAAGCCTCTTCAGTGTATTCTGTTCTTTCTGCTTGCAGGTCAACGAGCTGGACACGTACTCCTCCGACCAGGAGCGTTCGGATTACATCATCGGGGACGGATCGCGTCCGAACAGTAATGTTACAGATGTGAGTCATGGGGCTGCTGCCCTACAGGATCTCTGGTTGTCGGGTCTCGGCGATGACTCCTTGGAACGTTTTAGAGCTCGATGAGTTTTTACATGCTGCAGTCTGTTTGATGCTGGTCATTCTTCCCCGGTTCCTTCATCCGGTGTCGGCATTCTTACTGCACACTATTACTTCATTAGTTGCTTGTCACAAAGGTGCCTGCCCTGAATATACCGGAGAAGGTATATTGCTTCTGCAGCGCCACCTACTGGAAGAGCAGGGTATGAGTGGAGGAAACGAGGGCAGAGCTCCTTTGTGGCGTGGAGCTTCTGGTCGGATGAGCTACTAGTTCCCCGATGAACCGGCAGGCAGCTGGGAAATGTGTTGGAACCCTTTTTGCTTTTACTTGCATATTTTGTTGTCACATTTTTTCCCGCCTTTCATTGTTTGTTGTCCTGCGATGCGTCTGTAAAGGGGCGTGCGATTACTGCTCATATTAGGATCGGTGCCCCCCAGAGGTCTTATATGACGACGTGAGAGAAATGTGGATAAAAAATACATACAAAGATAACTGGAAAAAATAAAATAAAAAAATGCAAATATAAAAAAAGCCGCCCGTCCGCCCGTCGCCCCGTCTGCCACCCCGTCCGCCGCCCCGTCTGTTGCCCCATAATCTGAGAATACAGTTGTATATCAAAACGACCAAAATAAAGGAAAATGTACTTTATATTTGTATCTATAAATTTGCCTAAAAGTGTTTTTTGCCATTTTTGACTCCTTGTATCTTAAGAGCTATGCATCCTTTTGGGTCCATAATGTGAATAATGAGAACCATTTCTATGGAGTACACATTGATACATTCAGAGCCGAGTTGGATCGCATTGATTAGGAGTTATTACTGCTTAAAATATGAGTTTTATTTTGCGCGATGGAATTTTTCAGCTCCTTTGACATGAAATGGTGGCAGAATGATGATAAGAGGGGCAGAATGATGATAAGAGGGGCAGAATGATGATAAGAGGGGCAGAATGATGATAAGAGGGGCAGTCTGAGGAGCTTAGCTGGATTCAGCACCAAAAGGTCTCCTAGTGTGTGAAGGTTCATTGCTCTAGAGTCATTGGAACTGGCTTGGCAATGGATTGAAATCGCCCCTTTTTTCAGGTTGCGCGCTGTAATCACATGACAACCCCCTAGATTAAGACCTGTAGGCTGTAATCACATGACAACCCCCTAGATTAAGACCTGTAGGCTGTAATCACATGACAACCCCCTAGATTAAGACCTGTAGGCTGTAATCACATGACAACCCCCTAGATTAAGACCTGTAGGCTGTAATCACATGACAACCCCCTAGATTAAGACCTGTAGGCTGTAATCACATGACAACCCCCTAGATTAAGACCTGTAGGCTGTAATCACATGACAACCCCCTAGATTAAGACCTGTAGGCTGTAATCACATGACAACCCCCTAGATTAAGACCTGTAGGCTGTAATCACATGACAACCCCCTAGATTAAGACCTGTAGCTCGTGAACCAAAGCACTTTGAAGCCTAATATTCTGGCTATCTTAGTTTAGGGTCCGGGTCTATCTTTGTGCAAAGTGTCATTGAAATCTGAGATGGTCGACCGGGAGCGTTGGTTGAACTGACATGGAATGACCCATGTTAATTAGTATACAAAAAAATCGCTGACCTCTCCTTTGCCCCCCATATCCAATCTCTGGCCCAAACATGCCACATGCACCTCAGAAATATTGCTAAAATACGTCCGTTCCTAACCACGGACACGCTAAAGACGCTCGTGGTTGCCCTCATCCACTCCCGGCTTGACTACTGCAACTCGCTACTCATTGGCCTCCCCCGCACTAGACTCGCTCCACTCCAGTCCATACTAAATGCAGCAGCTAGACTCATTTCTCTACCCAGTCGTTACTCAGACGCCTCTGCATTATGCCAGTCGCTGCATTGGCTGCCCATCCACTGCAGAACTAAATGTAAACTCCTCTACCTCACTCACAAAGCTCTGCATGGCGCTGCGCCACCATACATCGCCTCCCTGCTGTCAGTATACCACCATACATCGCCTCCCTACTGTCAGTACACCACCATACATCGCCTCCCTACTGTCAGTACACCACCATACATCACCTCCCTACTGTCAGTACACCACCATACATCGCCTCCCTACTGTCAGTACACCACCATACATCGCCCTCCGCACTGTCAGTACACCACCATACATCACCTCCCTCCTGTCAGTATACCACCATACATCGCCTCCCTGCTGTCAGTATGCCACCCAGCCCGCTCACTCCGATCGGCTAACACCCTCAGACTAAACACCCCCGTAATACGAACCTCTCATGCTCGCCTACAGGACTTCACCAGAGCAGCACCCATCCTCTGGAACGCTCTACCCCAAGGCATCCGGACAATTCCCGATGCACGAAATTTCAGACGTGCCTTAAAAACGCACCTTTTCAGGGAGGCATACCAAATCCCCTGACCTAGTCCCTCGCCCCGCCCTATGGTGCTCCACCCTGTTTGCCTTCTAATAATTGATCTGTACATGAAATTTCCTATTGCCTGTGTTCCCCACCCCCTGCCCCTCCTGTACCACCCCAACCCATTTGTGTCTAACCCAATGTACCTCACATTGTAATTGTTGTATTGTTTTGCATTTATCCATGCCTGAAAGCGCTGCGGAATAAGTTGGCGCTATACAAATAAAGATTATTATTATTATTACTTCTTTTGCCCCCAAATGTCTTGCCTCTCGTCCCCCAGTATGCAGGATGTAGTCCAAAAGCCTCATCTCACTACTACATGGAAATAGGAAGGCATAGATGTATCACACGATGGTATGGCAGATGGGCCCCTGGGGGCACCAGACCATGGTAATCAGTTTTGCATTGTGGCCCCTGTAAGAGAGAGAGAGTAAACCCTATTGCAGAGTTGAAGAGTAGCATCCGAGGAGCAGGAATCAGATTTGCGCATCTCTGAGTCCCGCTGGACGGCTGCTATGACTGACGTAAGGAAAGCGTATTGGAAGTGACGTCCTTCTGCTATGATACACGCATGGGGCCGTTCACAGTTCAGCGCGGACGCCATCATTGCGGGACCGGGTTAGTGAACGGTGAAGCGCAGATTCAGTATGGATGCCATACGAATTACTAGTAAGAGCGCGACCCACGATGAAGACCATGCAAGTTTCAGTGTCAACGTGTGGGTTGGATTTTGGCGCAACCGCCTCATTGGATCCGTGTTCAATCCAGAGACTCTCAACACAGATTGGTCCCTGAATCTCCTGCAGACGACGGACGACTTCCTGGATGATCCGCTCCTATCAAAGGAGGCCACTTCCAGTCCGCTTTCCTTCCGTCAGTCATAGCGGCGGTCCCACAGGACTTAGAGTTGCACAATCGGGTTTCTGCTTCTCACACGATACTCTTCAACTCTGCAATTGGGTTTTACTCTCTATCTCTGCAGGGGCCACAACACAAAACTGATCTGCAGGGTCCAGAGCCCCCAGGGGCCCGTGCACCATCCCTTCATGTAGCGCATCCATGCTGACTACACCCTGTATATACATCGGCTGGTATTACTTTGTTTAGTTATTCTGTCTATCTCCATATCCTTCGCCTCTGATGGTCATGTGATCTCATCTGACCACCTGGGAATTACCTGGCTTTCTGTTCTCTCAAGAAGTCTAGTTTTTCAGACAGCGTACGTCTTGTGACGGATGCTTCCACACAAGCTCTTTAGATTAAAGGCTCCTGTCACACCGTTATAATGAAGGAGATGAAAGTTAATCCTCCTAACTGTATAGTTGTAGTCTGTAGCTTATTTAGGTGAATGTAGAAAGCAATGAAAATCACACTGACCTCCCAGCAGACAGAGATGGTACTGACTCTAGCTGGTCATCTGATGTTGTGCTTGACGCATCATGGGAGTGTTAGGTGAGCATGGCGAAATCTCAGCATCAGCATGGTGTGTGATAAGTATTGGACAGGCAGCTGTACTTGATGGAAGTGACTGCAGTATTCAGAGGAGATCTCTAGTGTTTTTTTTTACATTCACCATTAAGTTTCGATAAATGTTAGTGACGTTATCTAGTTATCATCACTTCCATTGTGTCCCATTTAGTTTTGTATTAATGTTGTAGTGAATGTGAATTATCTGGTAATTCCTGCTTTATGATGAGACTCCCCTCTGTCTTCACAGAGCCCATCCAGTGGGCAAAGAGAGAGAAGTTTTCTGGAGGAAAGCCCTGAAAAGAGCGAGTACCTGGATACAGTATGTATATGCAGTGATCGCTGCTACATGTGAACCAGCCCTATAGGGGAGAGAACAGTAAAAGGTTAAAAAAAAGTTAGACTCACTGCTTCAGTCTCCCGCCGGTCCATCGCTGCTGCTCCCATCCTCACCTCTGGTCTTTGCTGACAAACTGCAGCAATGGCGTCTGGGTACTCGCAGGACGGAGCAGCAGTCGGGTGTATAGAAGACGCTACTGCATGCTGCAGCCATGTAAACAGAGACCAGCAGCAAGAGCCGGATCGGCAGCACTGGACCTGGTGGGGAATCAGTAGAGCGATTTTCTGCCCTCATCCAACCTTTAAATGACTTGGAAGCCTCTTTAGGGCCCATGCACACATGGCGGATTTTGATTTTAATGCAGATCCACTGGAGCTTTCACTCTTTCATGAAGGGGTGATGTTTGCTGCTGATCTGCATTAAACTCCACACCAAGTCCACTACGTGCGAACGCAACCCTAAAGTACATTTACACACCGCGAATCCACAGCCGCAGATCAACTTTGGGTTTTGGTGGGGAAATGCTGTGGATCTGCATTGGTCAGTTGATGCGCGGATTTAGTGCAGCTCTCATTCGCAGCTTGGGGACGGATTTTAAAAATGTCTTCCACTTTGTAACTTTGTAAATCCTGCCGCTTCTGTTTGTGGAAATTCGTCACTGAAAACCCACGACAAGTCCGCCCTCTGTGAACTCACCCTTAGAGGGATTTTACCATGAAGGACATTTATCCACTATCCATTGTGGGTTCAACCACTAGGATCTCCCGCGATCCTGAAACCGGTGCGCTCAGATACCCCATGTGAAAGCAGCGGCGGTGCGCATACCTGACCACCTCTCCATTCACTTCTATGGGACGGAGGTTAAAGGGGTTGTACTAAAACTGCAAGCTGTCTCCTAGCCACAAAAAATGCAATTTCACTATCTTTGGGGGGCGGGAAGGTGGGATGCCTTGTGTCCACACTGCGGCAAAAATGACATAACCATTCAATGGGTCAATACGATTATGACGATAACAAATCTTACAGCTTTTTTTTTTTTGCTGTACTACATATATATATATATATATATATATATATATATATATATATATATATATATATATATATATATATATATATATATATCCTCATTTTAGGGGCTGCAGTAACCTGACAGTGAGGAGTAGAGGGACCCCAGTTCTTGAGATCTGTCAGGGTCTCGTCAGTAAGACTCCCATTGATCAGCTATCCGCTGTCCTGTGGATATGCTGTGGATAGGGGATAACTTGCAATTTTGGTACCACTCCTTGAAGTATGTGCATCGACAGTCCACTCACACAGGCATTTGGGATTGTTGGAGTTTCCAGCAGTCAGACCTCCAGCAAACCCAATAATAGTGATGTGGGGTCGTGTGTGCGGCCGCTGCTGTAGGTCACCCACATGCTGTTCTGTATATTACTGACCGGCTCTTCTCTTCCTCCCTTCAGGACTCTCAGTCCAGCATGGGAAGCCCCTCGGCTCGCTTTGCACACAGTATTATTGGTGCTGAGGATGAAGACTTTGATGCTGAACCAGAGCAGGTAATCGGGGCGCGGGGTCTTCCCGGCTGCAGTCACATGTTGCTGTTGTATTACTGCAATATAGCCTCATGTGAGGGCAGCCGCAGTGCTTACAAAGATGCATAGGATGTCCTATAGCAGAACTCATTGTGACTGCAGGTATTCTTATGCATTTATTCCAAGGTTTGTTTAAAATGATTGTGTTAAAGGGGCGTTCTGAGACTTTAGTGTTGAGGATTTACCTTAAAAGATAGGCCATCAATATTAGATCTGTGGGTGTTCAACTTCTGGCAGCCCTGCTGATCAGCTGACTGACAGGGCTGCGGCAGTCAGGCAGCCACTTCATGGTTCACCAGGTACAGCGCCATACATTTAGCAGTGCATGTACCTGGTATTACATCTCAGTGAGCTGCAGCATCAGGCACAGCCGCTTCTACATAATTACAATGAGGAGGAGGTTGATTGCAGCCGCGGTTGAGCACACACGTGCTGCTGCTCCATGCAGCGTGTATGAGGGAAATGGAGGATTATAGAAACCTCTACAGTTGGGTAAGTGGAGGAAGCGGGGAGGACCTGATCTGTGTCCTCCCTGCATTTTTCTGTATGGATATCGCTGCTAATAGTAACCCAATTGCCATCAGCAGACTCTAGAATGTGCGATACAAGGGCTGCCAGAAGACCACTGACCCGAAATTTTAACTGTTTCTCCCTTTTTTTAGTCCCCATCGAGGACTTGAACTTGCGATCGGTTGATTGCTCATAGAGCATAATGCAATACCATAGTATAAACTTATACTGCAACACTATCAAGACGTGCCGCAGGCATGGCTTAGTAGGCAATCAGTCATGGTAGACCTGTGGGCCTTAAGAAGGTGCCAAGCTGCCATGGCAACTAAACAGCATCTTGTGATGATATGGGTGGGGCTGTTTAGGATTCCCCCGAATACTGATCAGGGCATTTAATTGTCGCTGTCAGAATTCACAGCATTTAAAGGGTTAACAGCCGAGATCAGCGTTAACGCTGATCTCGGCTGTTGCGGGCAGCTGTTGGCTGTCAGACACCCGACACCCGTTGTGTATGGAGCACTATCAACCCCAGATCCCGCTCCATACAAAGTTTTCACTCCCAGGGTGTAAATGTATGACTTGGGGAGTGAAGGGGTTAGAAGACCTGTCATGGGGTCTCCTGGGTACTGAATCTGCCCAGTCATAGAGTGATGCATGATCTGTTGATAGATGACTGAATAGCTGTACAGAGTCTGTTATGCAGTAGTGTGGGAAAGCTGGATCCCAGTCCCAGGACGAGTGACGCTGGTGGTCATTGGTTGTAACCGAGACGGTCAGTGGTGAACAGGGACTAGTGATAGCAGAAAACTACTGAAGAAGGTCCATGTTTGCCACTCACTTAGTTGTCTTCTTGCAGCCGGTGCCGGACCAGTGCAGCTGCTTCCAGAGCATGGACCTCCTGAAGTCTCACCCCGCTCACCTTGCAGTTTTCATATTCTACGTTGTCTCTCAGTTTGACCCTGCGCCTCTGGTAGGTAACGGAAGACACGAAAAGCATAAAACTCCAAAGCGATGTTCCACCTTTGATTAACCTCAGCTTTGTAGACAGCAAGAGCAAAATCGAGAAGCCTCGTAATCCTTCTTCCACACCAGCCCCCACTGTCGGAGGGACTTACAGTGGCGTTATTTGTATTCGCACTACGTCTCGTGTGACTCCCAGCGTAACCCAACTCATTAACACCTGAGCGTTTACTTCGCCTGATGATCGTATGAATAGCTAATACATGAACGGGGTGGTAGAGTGCGAATCCATTTGCAAAATCACTTTTCTGTAATCTAATAATGATAAAGTACCGCGCTCCCTGCTGCGTTGTATCTACCCATTAAAGCACACCTGAGTTTTCAGCGAGTTTTCTAAAATACACCAGGTCCTCCTTTACCCTTATTGGTTGCTGTTTGCACCCTGTTTCATCTCTGTTAACTCTGATTTTTACCTTCCCCATTTTTCTGCTGTTTGCAGTCCACTTTCATGGAGGAGGCATGTAGCAAGCTTAGCATTCTGCCAGTAGTTCACTGTCCAGCACCTCCTTGCTTTAACTTCCTGCAGGATTACACTGAGAGGAGACACCTATATATAGATAACACAGGAGCCACCATTCACAATAGTCACAGCTCCCCTCCTCCCCCTCCCTGCACAGACAGGATTACACTGAGGGGAGACACCTATACGTAGATAACACAGGACCCACCATTCACAATAGTCACAGCTCACCTCCTCCCCTCCCTGTACAGGCAGGATTACACTGAGAGGTGACACCTATATATAGATAACACAGGAGCCACCATTCACAATAGTCACAGCTCCCCTCCCTGCACAGGCAGGATTACACTGAGAGGTGACACCTATATATAGATAACAGGAGCCACCATTCACAATAGTCACAGCTCCCCTCCTCCCCCCCCCTCCCTGCACAGACAGGATTACACTGAGGGGAGACACCTATACGTAGATAACACAGGACCCACCATTCACAATAGTCACAGCTCATCTCCTCCCCTCCCTGCACAGGCAGGATTACACTGAGAGGTGACACCTATATATAGATAACACAGGAGCCACCATTCACAATAGTCACAGCTCACCTCCTCCCCTCCCTGTACAGACAGGATTATACTGAGAGAAGACACCTATAAAGAGATAAGGCAGGACCCAACATTTACAATAGTTACAGCTCACCTCCTCCTCCCTGTATAGACAGGATAATACTTGAGAGGAGACACCTATATGTAGATAACAAAGGATCAACCATTCACCACATATGTCACAGCTCCCCTCCCTGCATACTGACCACTAAGCCTAATAGTCTGACACTTCCTGTTCTGTAGAGAAAACTTCTCAGCTGTCATCTCATTATCATCACAGAGAGGATTACACTGAGAGGTGACAACTATATATAGATAACACAGGACCACCATTCACAATAGTCACAGCTCACCTCCTCTCCTCCCTGCACAGACAGGATTACACTGAGAGGAGACACCAATATATAGATAACACAGGAGCCATCATTCACAAAAGTCACAGCTCACCTCCTCCCCTCCCTGCACAGACAGGATTACACTGAGAGAAGACACCTATATATAGATAACACAGGAGCCACCATTCACAATAGTCACAACTCACCTCCTCCCCTCCCTGTACAGACAGGATTACACTGAGAAGGTACACCTATATATAGATAACACAGGACCCACCATTCACAATAGTCACAGCTCACCTTATTCTGCCTGTTGTGTCTCTGGGCCATGAGGCTGCTGTAAAGCATCTCTCAATGTCCTTAACTGCAGCTTAGGCAATATGGCCGCCCCATTTGTCATGAACAGAAAATAAAATGAAAAATTTCTTGTCTGTATTATTGGAGGACACAGCTGAAAATTGTAGGCATAGCTACTGCCACCAGGGGGCAGACACTAAACAGAAAAAGTGTTAGCTCCTCCTTCTAGGTATACCCTTCCTGCAGGCACCAAGCTAATCAGTTTTTAGTTTAGTGTCTGTAGGAGGCGACGTGGTTCTTGTCGGTCTTCAGAACCTCTAGGATTCAGGGAATACATGTAGTTAGGACTCAAAGCATAGGTATATCCTGGAAGAGGTAAGTATGTTCTATCTCCACAGGGGATGTCTGGGGCAAGATGTTTTTCTTTTTTTTTCTCCTGTGCCAGCTATGGCTGACGCCGGTACAGTGGATGTGGTAGGCTGCCACACAGCCTCTTGGGTCGTGTGGCCTGTGGAAGGTTAGAGGCCGAACCTTTAGCTTCATCTTCAGGCCTACTTTGGCCACTCCCCGGGGGCGTGTTCTATTATGCTTAAGACGCTCACGCCACTACTGAATGTGCCAGGCATTTGTGCAGAGGTATTCTTTCCGGGTCTCCGGAAAGACATTGTACATCAGACAAGCCAAGCGGGAAGGTTTATCTGTGAAGCTTCCCTGAAATGCAACCAGGCTCTTAGCTTGCGCTTCTGTAGCCACCAGATCATCTCTGACTCCACAGGTGGAAAAAGTTCTTGCCTACCGCAGACCTGATCCAGACATGCGAGCGCTCCGCAGAAGCACCTACTTCAATTTTGTTCCTTTCGCTGTCCCACTCCTCACAGCTCGGACAATAAGAAAGCTTCACAAGAACAAAAATGAAGGCCCTCGTTTAAAAGGAGACCTTCCTTTCTTCCACGACCACAATCTGCAAAGTCAGCATCTACAAAATCTTCCGCATGAAGGCTGGACCCCACCTAATTCTTTCCTAGAGGGGGGAATGATTTAACCTATTCAGGGAGACCCGTTTAGCCCACATCTGACACCTGGGTTCAGGAGCCCGGTTCAGACGGTTATGCCATGGAATTTGTGGTACGACCCCCCCCCCCCCCCCCCCCCCCGATCGCTTCTTCAACTCCAGAATTCCGAGGTCTCCTTTAAAGGCCAACGCCTTTGCTCATGAAATGCACACCCTATCTACGCAAGGCATCATCATTCTGGTTCCTCCTTCTCAACACTTGATGGGTTTCTATTACAACCTATCCTTCTTGGGTTCCACGAATCGCACTGTCAGACCTTTTTGTAGACCTGAAGAAGTCTAATCAGAATGTGAAGGTCTGTCAATGTTTGGCCAATTTCACGCTCTGCCTCTGCAATGCACCATTCTCTCCCAATGGGACAAAGCTGTGGACTGTTTTGATCGGAAGATCCAAATACCTCTGAGAACGCAGAGCTCTCTTCGTTGGTGGCTGGATTTCCCGCGGATCCACCTGCGACTCCCATTTTGGATCCTTTAATGGCAGACACTCTACATAGATGCCAGTCTTTTAGGCTGGAGGGGTACTTGTGTGAAATCTTGTGGTACAAGGCACTTGGGTCAAACAGGAATCCAGACTGCCAATAAAGAAGTTGGAGCTTCAGCCACTCTGTCGTTTCATCACTTGGCACCCCATCTGACAGGTTGCCCAGTCGCATACAAACAATGCGATGCCTGTCACGTACATAAATTATCAAGGCGGAATCTGCAGCATGATGGTCAGGGCAGGAGCAACAAAGATCTTGACCTAGGCCGAAGATCATCTTCCAGTGCTCTCGGTGGTCCACATACCACGGGTAGACAACAGAATAGCAGACTTCCTCAGCAGGAAGACAGTCGATCCGGAAGAATGGGAGCTACATCCCAAAGTCTTTTGAGTACTTTGTCTAAAGTGGGCTAGCTGGACATCCATCTGATGGTATCTACAATCAATCGCAAGCTGCCAATCTTTGTGGCCAGGTCTCAGGATCCCCAAGCTTGAGAGGTGGACGCACTAGTAATTCCACTAATTCTTTGACTTCTCAAAAAGGTAAAGATGGAAGGGTCTCCTGGTGATTCTCATTGCACCAGATTGGCCCCGCCAGCCGTGCTACACAGATCTGGTCGATCTACTCATGGAGTCTCCCTCTTCAAGAGGATCTTCTCTTACAGGGACCCCTCTTCCACCCGAATTTATCCATGCTATGTTGAATGTCATGGCGGTGAAACTGCGTTATTGAAGACCTGGGGATTTACAGAACCTGTCATTCAAACCATGATGAAGGCTAGAAAGCCATCCTCGTATCGGGTTTGGAAAAGCTTCTTCCTGTGGTGCAAACAATGCAACTTTCATCCTATGTGGTTTTTCTTTATCACTCCTTCTGTCCTCTCAATGGGAGGGTCTTGAATTGGCTTGAGTCCCTTAGTCCCCCTATAAGGACAAGTATCCGCTCTATCCATACTTTTCCAAGGCTCACTGGCCTCAAAGTCAGTCGTATGTGCATTCCTACAAGAGGTCACTCGCCCCACTCCTCCGCACCATTCTCCTGTACCAGCTTGGGACCTTATTCTTGTACTTGACGTGCTACAGTATCATCCATTGGAGCCACTGAGGGAGGTTCCAACTGCCTGACTTGAAGGTGGCCTACTTGGTAGCCGTCGCCTCCATCCGAGGCGCCTCCATTCTGAGCTCGCAGCATTGTCGACCATGCCACTGTTGACCGTCTTCTATGAAGACAAGGTAGTTCTATGTCCGGTCCGCTCCTTTCTGCTAAGGTAGTGTCAGCATTCCATCTCATTAAGTACATCATTCTGCCCCTCCACAGTTCACCCGAGAGAATGTGCTCTTCACAAACTAGATCTTGTGTGAACCTTAAGGACCTACCTTTCTTAGACAGTTTCTCTCAGATGCCCCGACTCTGTTCATGATTCCTGATGGCCAGAGACGTGGTCTAACGACTTCCAAAGCGGTCATCTATCGCTGGATTCGATCAGCGGTCGTAGAGGCCTATCGTGCCAAGGGCAGAGCGCCTCTATTCCACGTTACGGCGCCCTCTACTTGGGTAGTGGGGGCTTCATGGGCGGTACGCAACGTTGCTTCCACTGTTCTAGTGTGTAAAGTCGTTCATGGACCTCTTTGAACACATTTCAACATTTTACTGGGTGCGAACTTTTGCATTGGCCGTATTAGTACTCTCACGTATATTTCTCGGAGTACGTGTTCTGCAGTTGCACACGGTGCTGCTCCGAATTACAGTATTGAGAACGTTTTGTCATGTTATTGACTGTTTTCGTATCCTGCTTGCACACAAAAGGATTAGCTTGGTGACTGCAGGGCGGTATAGCTGGTAGGAGGAGCTAACAAGTTTTATGCTTAGTGTCGCCTCCTAGTGGCAGTAGCTATACCCATGGTCAGAGCTGTGCCCCGCTGTGCCCCCCAATGAACAAGATTAGACTAGATTTTACGGTAAGTACAAAAATCTTGTTTTACAATCAAAAAATACTAGATTCTCAACAATGGAACATCTTTCCCGCTCTTACTTTCAGTCGTTAGGTCTTATAAATAGGTGACTCAGTCCCTTTAAATCCTCTGTTGTGCTGTAACAAGCTCCGTCTGCTCTCTCCACAGCTCTGCTACCTGTACGGGGACCTTTACCAGCAAACCAACTCAAAGGAAACCCGCAGAGTATTTCTCGAGTTCTATCAGTTCTTCCTAGAGCGGACCGCGGTGAGAAGCTGCACCTTCATTGTCGCTCTGCCGCAGTTATAAAGTATCGTCTGTTCCTACCACAGAAGTTGTGCCTAAAACTTACCTGATTAATTAGTGCCTTCCGTCTTCATCCCCTATTAATGGCTTTGTATTGACAACCTCTCCCGTCGTCGCCGCACCACGAGGATGTTCCCTCCTGCCGCTTTGATGGATCACATTTGCGTTGCCTTCAGTTAGCTTGGTGACATCAGGAAGTGGTAGAGTGACAGCAGCTGAAATGAGATCTGTCCCCTGGAACTAGATTGGCGTATGGAGCGCAGCTCTGCAGCTGGCGAGGCGAAGTGTCTGCATCTGGGTGCTGACAGCAACATCATGCTTGATGGTTATTTAAATGGGGAGAAGGTGTTGATGTGTTTAGCAGAGACTTGTGCTTTATTACATTCGTATCCATTTCAAAGTTCTTTTTGACAGATAGTTGCTTTCAGAATGTTGCTGGTTGCATTAGAACTGGCCGGTTCACCGTCTGGGATGGGACCGATCTCCGTAGTCCGTGACACATGAGGTGGTTTCAGATGGGACGTCTGACACTCCTGTACATTCACACAGGAGCGACAGTCAGTCCTTTCAGTAAATGGAGACGCAGCGTATCTGTGATGTCTTCCAGCCGCCCGCCTGCATTCACTGTGAGCAAGCAGTCATTTATACACTATGCTAACAAAAGTATGTGCCCCCCGGCAGTTCGCTGTGGTCAGGTGACGTGTGAGCAGTAGGTATAAAGGAGAGGATCACACAGGAGACCCCAGTACAGAAACCATCAGATGTCACCAGGTGTAGAGCTGACAACGGGGTCTGGCAGGGGGATGTCACCAGGTATAGAGCTGACAACGGGGTCTGATGGGGGGATGTCACCAGGTGCAGAGCTGACAACGGGGTCTGGTGGGTGGGATGTCACCAGGTGTAGAGCTGACAACGGGGTCTGGTGGGGGGGATGTCACCAGGTGTAGAGCTGACAACGGGGTCTGGTAGTGGGATGTCACCAGGTGTAGAGCTGCCAACGGGGTCTGGTGGGGGGATGTCATCAGGTGTAGAGCTGACAGTGGGGTCTGGTGAAGGGATGTCACCAGGTGTAGAGCTGACAATGGGGTCTGGCAGGGGGATGTCACCAGGTGTAGAGCTGACAACGGGGTCTGGTGGGGGATGTCATCAGGTGTAGAGCTGACAGTGGGGTCTGGTGAAGGGATATCACCAGGTGTAGAGCTGACAACGGGGTCTGGCAGGGGGATGTCACCAGGTGTAGAGCTGACAACGGGGTCTGATGGGGGGATGTCACCAGGTGCAGAGCTGACAACGGGGTCTGGTGGGTGGGATGTCACCAGGTGTAGAGCTGACAACGGGGTCTGGTAGTGGGATGTCACCAGGTGTAGAGCTGCCAACGGGGTCTGGTGGGGGGATGTCATCAGGTGTAGAGCTGACAGTGGGGTCTGGTGAAGGGATGTCACCAGGTGTAGAGCTGACAATGGGGTCTGGCAGGGGGATGTCACCAGGTGTAGAGCTGACAGCGGGGTCTGGTGGGGGATGTCATCAGGTGTAGAGCTGACAGTGGGGTCTGGTGAAGGGATGTCACCAGGTGTAGAGCTGACAACGGGGTCTGGTGGGGGGATGTCACCAGGTGTAGAGCTGACAACGGGGTCTGGTGGGGGGATGTCACCAGCTGTAGAGCTAACAATGGGGTCTGGCGATGGGATGTTCCCAGGTGTAGAGCTGACAACAGGGTCTGGTGGGGGGATGTCACCAGGTGTCGAGCCGACAACGGGCTCTGGTGGTGGGATGTCACCAGGTGTAGAGCTGACAACAGGGTCTGGCGATGGGATGTCACCAGGTGTAGAGCTGACAACGGGGTCTGGTGGGGGGATGTCACCAGGTGTAGAGCTGACAACGGGGTCTGGTGGTGGGATGTCAGCAGGTGTCGAGCCGACAACGGGCTCTGGTGGTGGGATGTCACCAGGTGTAGAGCTGACAACAGGGTCTGGCGATGGGATGTTCCCAGCTGTAGAGCTGACAACGGGGTCTGGTGGTGGGATGTCACCAGGTGTAGAGCTGACAACGGGGTCTGGTGGTGGGATGTCACCAGGTGTAGAGCTGACAACAGGGTCTGGCGATGGGATGTTCCCAGCTGTAGAGCTGACAACGGGGTCTGGTGGTGGGATGTCACCAGGTGTAGAGCTGACAACGGGGTCTGGTGGTGGGATGTCACCAGGTGTAGAGCTGACAACGGGGTCTGGTGGTGGGATGTCACCAGGTGTAGAGCTGACAACGGGGTCTGGTGGGGGATGTCACCAGGTGTAGAGCTGACAATGGGGTCTGGCGATGGGATGTTCCCAGGTGTAGAGCTGACAACGGGATCTGGCGGGGGGATGTCACCAGGTGTAGAGCTGCCAACGGGGTCTGGTGGGGGGATGTCACCAGGTGTAGAGCTGACAACGGGATCTGGCGGGGGGATGTCACCAGGTGTAGAGCTGACAATGGGGTCTGGTGGTGGGGTGTCACCAGGTGTAGAGCTGACAACGGGCTCTGGTGGGGGGATGTCACCAGGTGTCGAGCTGACAACGGGGTCTCGCGGTGGGATGCCACCAGGTATAGCGCTGACAACGGGGTCTGGCGGTGGGATGCCACCAGGTATAGCGCTGACAACAGGGTCAGGCGGTGGGATGTCACCAGGTGTAGAGCTGACAACGGGGTCTGGTGGGGGGATGTCACCAGGTGTAGAGCTGACAACGGGGTCTGGTGGGGGGATGTCACCAGCTGTAGAGCTAACAATGGGGTCTGGCGATGGGATGTTCCCAGGTGTAGAGCTGACAACAGGGTCTGGTGGGGGGATGTCACCAGGTGTCGAGCCGACAACGGGCTCTGGTGGTGGGATGTCACCAGGTGTAGAGCTGACAACAGGGTCTGGCGATGGGATGTCACCAGGTGTAGAGCTGACAACGGGGTCTGGTGGGGGGATGTCACCAGGTGTAGAGCTGACAACGGGGTCTGGTGGTGGGATGTCAGCAGGTGTCGAGCCGACAACGGGCTCTGGTGGTGGGATGTCACCAGGTGTAGAGCTGACAACAGGGTCTGGCGATGGGATGTTCCCAGCTGTAGAGCTGACAACGGGGTCTGGTGGTGGGATGTCACCAGGTGTAGAGCTGACAACGGGGTCTGGTGGTGGGATGTCACCAGGTGTAGAGCTGACAACAGGGTCTGGCGATGGGATGTTCCCAGCTGTAGAGCTGACAACGGGGTCTGGTGGTGGGATGTCACCAGGTGTAGAGCTGACAACGGGGTCTGGTGGTGGGATGTCACCAGGTGTAGAGCTGACAACGGGGTCTGGTGGTGGGATGTCACCAGGTGTAGAGCTGACAACGGGGTCTGGTGGTGGGATGTCACCAGGTGTAGAGCTGACAACGGGGTCTGGTGGGGGAATGTCACCAGGTGTAGAGCTGCCAACGGGGTCTGGTGGTGGGATGTCACAAACCGATCAGTATGGACATCGCAGTTTTTGGACCTTCTAGAGGGCCATGTTATTGGGAGATGGCAGCCATCCGGTGTGTGCGCTGCCGCCACTTTCAGGGAGACATTGTAAACTGACAGAACGCTGACAACGAGGCCTTGTAGGAGCTGTGAAGGCATCACACACCTTGTTTGCCCTCACTTATGGGGTCTGCAGGGATCTGCATGAGACCTTAAAGATGTATTACGGTTAGTGGATGAAATGACGAAGTTCCCACCCATCCACTGGATGAGTGAAAACTGATAGATTAGTGGGAATTCGACTGCTGGGACCCCCACCGATGCTGAAAACGGCAAACCGTGGCTCCACCTGTCTTGCAATGCAGAATCATTACTTTCTGTTTCCTTAACGTCGCAGTGAACGGGCCGCTGGTCGAACGTCCGCAGTTCTGTTTATTTTAATGGGACCGACAGCCCGTTCATCTGCAGGTAATCTGTCAGGATCCGGTAGATGATGATGTGTCTGCGCAGGCCAGCAGTGATGATTGTAGCAAACGGCATGAACGGTGCTTGCTGCGACGTGCGCTCCTCAGCCGCTCCTCCGCAGGGGGCAGCTGCTGTTTTTGTTACACTGTAGCAGTTTTGTATCATCATAGTCTTCACAATTAACGGATATTGCGATACTTTCTGTAGATGGTGGATAGTGAGCTTCTTACTGTTCTTCTTACAGCATCTCCGAGTCTCTGTTCCAGAAGACCTCGCCGTTGAACTAGGTAAGCGGATAGAAGTATATACAAATTGTTCTACTGTGTAATTGGATACTTTCCTGATTCCTAATATATAGAGCCCCCCCCGCCCGGGCTCCTTATTAGAGCCTCATGATTCAAGCCTCTCTGGATGGAAATTCTCCCCGTGACCCCGGAGTGCGGTATAATGCAAAAAGATCCACCTTCAGCCAGCCTCACGTAGTTTCTTGGATCGCAGCGGGCTGTCCCGTCTCAGACCCGGCAGTCTGCTGATCTTGTCCAGGAGATGTGGGTTGATGCATGAGTAGCGCAGTGATCGGTGGACGCCATTAGTGACGCCGCCTATTTTGCACTCAAGGACAGGACAGTTTTTTAGGGATTTTTATCTCCACTTTTCAGAAGCCATACCTTTTTTTCCTTGATTTGGTCATATGAGGGCTTGTTTTTAAGTAGTGAGCTGCGGTTTTCATTGGTACCAACATTCGTTTTTTTTTTTTTGCAGCATTAATCATGTAGTATAAATGATGTGATCATTATTTTGTGCAGGCTGGTACAATTTTGACAATACCAAAATGACAGTTTAGGGGTACGTGTGGATTTTTTTCATCACTTTTATTGGGTTTTTTGGGAGGTGAAATGAACAAGAAACATTTTTACACTATTTTTTTTTTACGTTCCTGTAGAGGACTCGAACCTGCAATGCTGTGATCGCTTTGTATTTTTATATTGCTTATTATTGCCGTCACAAGCCATGGCAGACCCAGACCCAGTTAATGGCAACCCATCGACCCTCCATGATTACACGGCGGAGAGCTGATGATGTCCTCCCTATGTGAACCTTTTACATGCCACGATCTGCATTGCTTGCTGCATGTAAGGGGTTAACCGCTGCCGATCTGAGCCCATGCCCATGCGTATGCTGTAAGTGAAGGCCCTGGGCCGAGAACTGCTTCCCACCCAAGACGTACATTTATACCTTGGCGTGGGAAGGGGTTAAATGGACACCTTTGCAATACAGGCTGATGCTGAATCAGCAGAGCAGCAGTCAGTTTCTGGAACGTTCCACCATCGGTCTTTACAATAAACTGTTTCTTAGTAGGGTTTCTGGCCTCTATCGTGCTCCGATCCTCCGATCGGCTCTCCTGCCGCCCCGCTGGTGTAACGCCTGCGTACAGGCAGGCTACGTATATTAAATCAGCCGTCGCCGTAGTTGTCTACATCTCGGGTTTTTACCTGATTGCTGGAATGAATCGCATCTATTAACCCCGAGCTTTCATAACGGCGACAATATGAAATAATCTTTACTAGTTAGCGCACTACCGGATTCCCCTCCCCCGCCTCACTGGTAATGGCCGATAATCCACGCCGTTGCATCTAACTCGCTGTTTTTATCAATTGATTACAGAAAAACGACGGCCAGAGTTAATACCGGAAGAATTACTGCGACAGTTTGTGCAGACCATGCTGGACCGCATGAGTCCGGACGCTCAGAAACTTCTAGAGGACTTTAGGTAAACTTACTATTTGTGAACTGAAAAAGATAAGTTAACCAGTTCACGGCCAGAAATTATTTTATGTTTTTATTTTCATTTTTTTGTCTCCTCCCCCCCCCCCCCCCCCCCCCCCCTGCCTTCCAAGAGCCATGACTAGTTTATCTTTCCATTGACACGGCCGTATGAGGACAAGTTACGTTTCAACTCTACCATGTAATGCCGGATAATGCACAGAAAAACGCTTTAACATCTTTTAAACTGAGACATTAAATAAAAGTTGGGCCATTTTTTGGTGGTAGTAGGGGTTAGTTTTTTCAGCGTTCACAGTACAATAAAAATGAGACTTGCGCTATGTCCTGTGTTGGTACGATTACGGGAATGTTTTTTTTGCTTTTAAATTTTTATTAAATCCTTTTTTCCCCTTTCATTTGGTCCCCTCAGGGGACTTGAACTTGTGGTCATTTAATTGCTTATGCAATATTTTGATATTGCAGTCTAGAGTAATTTTTTATGTAACTTTTCAAGCCCTGCCAAGGGTAGGACTTCATTGGTATCTATGCATGGCAGCACCGTAGCATTCAGTAGCCTCTGGACTGCTCTCCTAGCCCATTGGCACCCCCCAATCTCCCCCCTCTGATCATTTAGATGTGCAGTCAGCTTTGTTTGTGGCATCTGAAGAGTTAACTGCCGCAATCAATCCTAACACTAATCACCAAAGACATTTATTCCCACTGGATAGGAGGTCTGACTGCTGAGACGCATGCTCCTACTTCCATTCCATTCACTTCTATGGCGCAGGAGGAGATCTTGTGATCATCTCCCCCCGTCCCCTAGAAGTGAATGTACGTTGTGGTCACATATGTGCAGCGCTGCTCCACAGGGGCATTCAGTTTGAGTGCACCATCCATAAGGTCGTTGGAGGTGCTCAGCACTGGGATCAGTTGGGTGCACCGTCCTTCAGGGCATTGGAGGTGCTCACCCCCGGGATCAGTTGGGTGAACCATCCTTCAGGTCATTGGAGGTGCTCAGCCCTGGGATCAGTTGGGTGCACCATCCTTCAGGTCATTGGAGGTGCCCAGCCATGGGATCAGTTGGGTGCACCATCCTTCAGGGCATTGGAGGTGCTCAGCCCTGGGATCAGTTGGGTGCACCATCCATAAGGTCATAGGAGGTGCTCACCCCTGGGATCAGTTGGGTGAACCATCCTTCAGGGCATTGGAGGTGCCCAGCCCTGGGATCAGTTGGGTGCACCATCCTTCAGGGCATTGGAGGTGCCCAGCCATGGGATCAGTTGGGTGCACCATCCATAAGGTCATTGGAGGTGCCCAGCACTGGGATCAGTTGGGTGCACCGTCCTTCAGGGCATTGGAGGTGCCCAGCCCTGGGATCAGTTGGGTGCACCATCCATAAGGTCATTGGAGGTGCCCAGCCATGGGATCAGTTGGGTGCACCATCCTTCAGGGCATTGGAGGTGCTCAGCCCTGGGATCAGTTGGGTGCACCATCCATAAGGTCATAGGAGGTGCTCACCCCCGGTATCAGTTGGGTGAACCATCCTTCAGGGCATTGGAGGTGCCCAGCCCTGGGATCAGTTGGGTGCACCATACTTCAGGGCATTGGAGGTGCCCAGCCATGGGATCAGTTGGGTGCACCATCCATAAGGTCATTGGAGGTGCCCAGCACTGGGATCAGTTGGGTGCACCGTCCTTCAGGGCATTGGAGGTGCCCAGCCCTGGGATCAGTTGGGTGCACCATCCATAAGGTCATTGGAGGTGCCCAGCACTGGGATCAGTTGGGTGCACCGTCCTTCAGGGCATTGGAGGTGCTCACCCCCGGGATCAGTTGGGTGAACCATCCTTCAGGTCATTGGAGGTGCTCAGCCCTGGGATCAGTTGGGTGCACCATCCTTCAGGTCATTGGAGGTGCCCAGCCATGGGATCAGTTGGGTGCACCATCCTTCAGGGCATTGGAGGTGCTCAGCCCTGGGATCAGTTGGGTGCACCATCCATAAGGTCATAGGAGGTGCTCACCCCCGGGATCAGTTGGGTGAACCATCCTTCAGGGCATTGGAGGTGCCCAGCCCTGGGATCAGTTGGGTGCACCATCCTTCAGGGCATTGGAGGTGCCCAGCCCTGGGATCAGTTGGGTGCACCATCCTTCAGGGCATTGGAGGTGCTCAGCCCTGGGATCAGTTGGGTGCACCATCCATAAGGTCATTGGAGGTGCTCACCCCCGGGATCAGTTGGGTGCACCATTCTTCAGGGCATTGGAGGTGCCCAGCCCTGGGATCAGTTGGGTGCACCATCCATAAGGTCATTGGAGGTGCCCAGCACTGGGATCAGTTGGGTGCACCGTCCTTCAGGGCATTGGAGGTGCTCACCCCCGGGATCAGTTGGGTGAACCATCCTTCAGGTCATTGGAGGTGCTCAGCCCTGGGATCAGTTGGGTGCACCATCCTTCAGGTCATTGGAGGTGCCCAGCCATGGGATCAGTTGGGTGCACCATCCTTCAGGGCATTGGAGGTGCTCAGCCCTGGGATCAGTTGGGTGCACCATCCATAAGGTCATAGGAGGTGCTCACCCCCGGGATCAGTTGGGTGAACCATCCTTCAGGGCATTGGAGGTGCCCAGCCCTGGGATCAGTTGGGTGCACCATCCTTCAGGGCATTGGAGGTGCCCAGCCCTGGGATCAGTTGGGTGCACCATCCTTCAGGGCATTGGAGGTGCTCAGCCCTGGGATCAGTTGGGTGCACCATCCATAAGGTCATAGGAGGTGCTCACCCCCGGGATCAGTTGGGTGCACCATTCTTCAGGGCATTGGAGGTGCCCAGCCCTGGGATCAGTTGGGTGCACCATCCTTCAGGTCATTGGAGGTGCCCAACCCTGGGATCAGTTGGGTGCACCATCCTTCAGGTCATTAGAGGTGCCCAGCCCTGGGATCAGGCATTTATCCCCCAAGTAATATCGTCGGTAGTAAAACCCCTTTAATCTTCTTAATAAACGTCTTGTAAAATGATCTTTGCCTTCCATCCTTCAGGCAGAAGCGTAACATGGGTCTGACCTTGGCAGAAAGCGAGTTGGCCAAACTGGACGCAGAACGGGCTCAAGAGCGAAACACCCTTGAAAAAGAGAGACTATGCGCAGAGCCGATCTTACAGAAGATTGAGGAGGTCTTGTAAGTATTTTTTACTCTCATCTATAACATGACGTAGCTGCTGGTAGGAGGAGACGTGACCCAATCCGTCCATCAGCTGCCTCCTGTAGCACACGTGGCCTGATCCGTCCATCAGCTGCCTCCTGTAGCACACGTGACCCGATCTGTCCGTCAGCTGCCTCCTGTAGCACACGTGACCCGATCTGTCCGTCAGCTGCCTCCTGTAGCACACGTGACCCGATCCGTCCATCAGCTGCCTCCTGTAGCACTTCTGATCCGATCCGTCCTTCAGCTGCCTCCTGTAGCACACGTGACCCGATCCATTCATCAGCTGCCTCCTGTAGCACACGTGACCCGATCCGTCCATCAGCTGCCTCCTGTAGCACACGTGACCCGATCTATCCATCAGCTGCCTCCTGTAGCACACGTGACCCGATCCGTCCATCTGCTGCCTCCTGTAGCACACGTGACCCGATCCGTCCATCAGCTGCCTCCTGTAGCACACGTGACCGGATCCATCCGTCAGCTGCCTCCTGTAGCACACGTGGCCTGATCCGTCCATCAGCTGCCTCCTGTAGCACACGTGACCCGATCTGTCCGTCAGCTGCCTCCTGTTGCACACGTGACCCGATCCGTCTGTCAGCTACCTCCTGTAGCACTTGTGAACCGATCCGTCCATCAGCTACCTCCTGTAGCACACGTGACCCGATCTGTCCGTCAGCTGCCTCCTGTAGCACACGTGACCTGATCCGTCCATCAGCTTCCTCCGGTAGCACACGTGACCCGATCCGTCCATCAGCTGCCTCCTGTAGCACACGTGACCCGATCCGTCCGTCAGCTGCCTCCTGTAGCACACGTGACCCGATCCGTCCATCAGCTGCCTCCAGCAGCACACATGACCCGATCCGTCCGTCAGCTGCCTCCTGTAGCACACGTGACCCGATCTGTCTGTCAGCTGCCTCCTGTAGCACACGTGACCCGGTCCGTCCGTCAGCTGCCTCCTGTAGCACAGTCAGCTGCCTCCAGTATCACTTGTGAACCAATCCGTCCGTCAGCTGCCTCCTGTAGCACACATGACCAGATCCGTCTTGTCAGCTGCCTCCTGTAGCACACGTGACCCGATCCGTCCATCAGCTGCCTCCTGTAGCACACGTGACCCGATCCGTCCATCAGCTGCCTCCTGTAGCACACGTGACCCGATCCGTCCATCAGCTGCCTCCTGTAGCACACGTGACCCGATCCGTCCATCAGCTGCCTCCTGTAGCACACGTGACCCGATCCGTCCATTAGCTGCCTCCTGTAGCACACGTGACCCGATCCGTCCATCAGCTGCCTCCTGTAGCACACGTGACCCGATCCGTCCATCAGCTGCCTCCAGCAGCACATATGGGCTTGAGAAAGGCTTCAGTTGAAGCCGAAACATGGCCGTCTTTTTGTATTATGGAGGAATAAAAGGAATTTACTTGTTGAAACTCATCAGATGCTGCCTGGTTTACTCCATACATCCTGTCTACTATTTCTGCCTTTGATCCGGGCCTTGCTGGGCTGGTGCATTTTCCACCTCAGGTTGGTGATATCCTTATTTGAGTGCTGCGTTGCCATACATTACTTCCAGCAGCACATATGACCCGATCCGTCCATCAGCTGCCTCCGGTAGCACACGTGACCCGATCCATCCATCAGCTGCCTCCTGTAGCACACGTGACCCGATCCGTCCATCAGCTGCCTCCTGTAGCACACGTGACCCGATCCGTCCATCAGCTGCCTCCTGTAGCACACGTGACCCGATCCGTCCATCAGTTGCCTCCTGTAGCAAACGTGACCTGATCCGTCCATCAGCTGCCTCCTGTAGCACACGTGACCCGATCCGTCCATCAGCTGCCTCCAGCAGCACATGTGAGCCGATCCGTCCATCAGCTGCCTCCTGTAGCACACGTGACCCGATCCGTCCATCAGTTGCCTCCTGTAGCAAACGTGACCTGATCCGTCCATCAGCTGCCTCCTGTAGCACACGTGACCCGATCCGTCCATCAGCTGCCTCCAGCAGCACATGTGAGCCGATCCGTCCATCAGCTGCCTCCTGTAGCACACGTGACCCGATCCGTCCATCAGTTGCCTCCTGTAGCAAACGTGACCTGATCCGTCCATCAGCTGCCTCCTGTAGCACACGTGACCCGATCCGTCCATCAGCTGCCTCCAGCAGCACATGTGAGCCGATCCGTCCATCAGCTGCCTCCTGTAGCACACGTGACCCGATACGTCCATCAGCTGCCTCCAGCAGCACACGTGACCCGATACGTCCATCAGCTGCCTCCAGCAGCACACGTGACCCGATACGTCCATCAGCTGCCTCCAGCAGCACACGTGACCCGATCCGTCCATCAGCTGCCTCCTGTAGCACACGTGACCCGATCCGTCCATCAGCTGCCTCCAGCAGCACATGTGTGCCGTTCCGTCCATCAGCTGCCTCCTGTAGCACACGCGATCCGATCCGTCCATCAGCTGCCTCCTGTAGCACACGTGATCTGATCCATCCATCAGCTGCCTCCTGTAGCACACGTGACCCGATCCGTCCATCAGCTGCCTCCTGTAGCACACGTGACCCGATCCATCCATCAGCTGCCTCCTGTAGCACACGTGACCCGATCCATCCATCAGCTGCCTCCAGCAGCACACGTACAATACACTGCACAGCATTATTCAGTGGAGACCACTGATGGACAGGTCAGATGCCCCTCCATCTGCAGCCATGTTATGGGTGGGAGTGCCATGCTTGCAGTTAGTCAGCTGATCAAGGAGGGGCGCAAGTGAGGAGGATTCAGCTGTGTTGGTGAAATCTCTTTCCTTTACTTATCAATATAAACTCGTTCCTCCACAGCGGTTGAGTTATTAGCAGGCGGCCGGCTCCTTTTACCTGTGCCATGTCATGTTCTAGTCTTACTCAGAAGGCTGTTGGCGTGGAGTGTGCCATATATATGAAGACGTGAGTGTGTCTTAGTAAATTTAGCACATCTGTCATGGCACCAGAAATGGCTTCTACATCTGCTCTGAGTGCACCAGTTTCTGGCACAAGTTCTAGTAAAGTTGGTGAGCAGAGGGAGGTCCCGCCCACTGAGCTCCACCCACTTCTCTTGACACTTTGCATAAGTGGCAAGAAAAGATTAACCTATTAATGACCAAGCACTGTATATTTATGGCGTTTGGTCTTGGGGTTTAATTTCGTCCAATAGTAAAAATACAGCATGGGATTAAAGTTCCTGCTCCTGCAATGTAGCAGATGCAGATCAGGACCTCAGATGTCAGTGACAGCCGAGGACCTGGAGGAGAAGATGGAGGTGGTTTTAAACTGCTGCTGTCTTTTCACTTGCAGACTACATAGTGCTCAATGAGCACTACACAGTAAGTGGAGAAAGCGGAAATGTTACTTCTTCAATTCGACCTGGCGATCACGTGACCGCTGGGTGCCCCCTGCCATAGCAGAGCTGCAAGGTCTTAACAGACCTTGACCAGCTCTGTTAGTGACTACTGGCACACTAGGGGAATGTTTTTTTCTGTTACTGGGGCTCCTATGGATGCCCCAGCTAGAGTGGAAAAGTGTGAAATAATAATTAAAAAAAAGACAATGTGAATGACTCCCAGAGGTCTTACATGTCGCGTGAGACACAGATGGCGCAAAAAAATAGTTACAAAAACAAGTAAAAAACAAATTACAGTATAAAAAAGAAAATGACCCCCCCGCCGATGCTAACCAAAACCTTCGCCACATGTGCCGTTATCTAAGTCTATGCAAATTATATACCAAAACGTCTGAAACAAAATGAGGAACCCAATCCTGTACTTTATTTTAGCGTAAATATACTAATTTTTAAAATAAACTATGAATAAAAATATAATTTTAAAGCTTTTTTACCCCCAATAAAACTTAAAAACGGAAAATGATTAGGTGAAAAAAATGTGATGAAAGAAAGCCGTGTGCGCCCCAAAATGGTAGCAATAAAAACTACAGCGGGTCACACAAAAAACATACCGCCCTCACAGAGCTCCGCCCATGCACAAATAAAGTTATGGTACTTCAAATGCTGCAATGCATAAAAAAAAAGTATTAGCCGAGGCAGTAAGTATTACTGCAAAAAATTGGTAAAACTTATTGACTCGAGTTTATACTAGGTAAAAAAAAGCAATACTCACCTCTCAGCCGGCGTCTGTGTCCCCAGCGGTGCGGCCAGCTGCTGCAGTCTTCTCCTGGCTGTCCCTGGCTTGGTTTTGGAATCCCTGCCGTCAGTGCTGTGTGCGGAAGCGCTGTGATTGGATCGAGCGTCGGCCAATCACAGCCGGCGCTCTATAAACCAATCACAGCCATTCAGAATGACATCACAGACGCTGAGAGGTGAGTATTGAGGTTTTTGTTTTTTACCTCACCCGAGTATAAGCCAAAGGGGGGCTTTTTCATCACAGGTTTTTGTGCTGAAAAACTCGGCTTATACTCGATTATTTACGGTATATATTTTAAAAAAGGTGTAGAAAAACCTAAACAAAAACTATCGTTTTAATATAGTCTAAAGGCCCATTTACACCAGCCGATGATCGCTAAAAAATCTCTAATCGACGATCGTTTTAGCGATAATCGATGTGTCTAAACGCGCGCCCATCGTCTGCTTTACGGGCACTGCTAACTGATTGGTAAATTCTGTCCAACCTAAAAATCGTCCTTCACTCTTATCAGCAGTTCTCCATGGGCAGTGCTGATAGCATTGTGGAGAACAAAAGATCTGAGCGCAGATAAGAGCCCTGGTGCTACTAACTGCATTCAGCTAAGGCTTCATTTACACACCTGACTGGTACTTCATAGCTGAGTAGCTACTTAATAGTTTATGCAAAATGATTGCTCAAAGCCATCACTGTCCTATGCTGATCAGTGAGGGTCCCGGGAGTCGGAAACCTACCAAGGACAGTCCATTGATACTACAGTCTTGGAAAGCAACTTTTAAGTTAAAGGGGTTGTCCTAGTTCTGAAAGCGCATCTCACCAGGCCCCCCATGGTGTAAAATAAGAGAGCAGCTGATATTGTGTTTACAGGCTGACTGTGACGTCCCATAAAGCTGCTGCTGCAGCCAATAGTGCCGCTCTGCAAAAATCGCTAAGCACTGTCATTGGCTGCAACAGCTTGTTTGTAGACTACTCAGGCTGACTGTAAAGAGGATGTTAGCAGGGGGACCCGGAGCCTGGCGGGGAGCAGGGGGACCCGGAGCCTGGCGGGGAGCAGGGAGACCCGGAGCCTGGCGGGGAGCAGGGAGACCCGGAGCCTGGCGGGGAGCAGGGAGACCCGGAGCCTGGCGGGGAGCAGGGAGACCCGGAGCCTGGCGGGGAGCAGGGAGACCCGGAGCCTGGCGGGGAGCAGGGAGACCTGGAGCCTGGCGGGGAGCAGGGAGACCCGGAGCCTGCTGTGGGGGGTCAGCTGCTTTGTGAGATTGCACCACATGGACCTAGGGAGATGGCCGTTCATAACTTATCTTTAAAGTGGTTGTCCAGAGAGGAAGTACCTGATCCCGTCCAGCGGTGTCTGCTCCTCCCCTTCCGGCCCGATTCTGACCCCGGCTCACATGGTACATAGCTTACTCCACCTTCAGTGACGTCATTACAGGGTGGACGATCATTTCAGTGCCTAAGCCAATCCATTCTATCACGGCCGACAGACAAGGGGGCGGGCCAAGTTATTGAAATGAGCCAGACTGTCACGTGACCCGGTGCTGGAACAGAGCCCGAAGTGGAGGTGCTGACATCGCTGGACAGGCAAATATCCTCTCTGAAAGAGTGAGACTCCATGATGTGGTTGTAACTCCGCCCACTGCGACAGCCAATGGACGTACGATTTGGCGGCCTGTGGTCGAGTTGTATGTAACGTTAGCTGCTTTACTCCCGGTACGTTTGATGTAACTTAGGCCTTTCTTATCTTGCAGGCTCTCGTCGCAGCCCTCCGAAGATGAGAAATGGTGAGTAACGTCTAACCAGTAATATCCAAGAACATGTTTATTTTTGGGCACGTGGCGTAATTTTATGAAGAGATTCCCAAGCGCTGCCTGTTGTGTTGCCCCTCGAGGCGCTCGTATTAGTAGATATTAGTGGCGCGGCGCTGATTCTCTACTAATTGTCTCGGTTGTCTCTAATTAGGAAGGAAAATCAGATTTGAGGTCTTGGTTGTCCGGGTGGATTAGACATGCAGATCGCCGGCTGCGGCACTCGGGACTCACACTTGTCTAATTGCAGTAAATCCTCTGCAGCCCGGAGCCCCGGGAACCTTCAGCGCTCCGCTCTTAGTGAAGTCTTACGCAGAAGAGATTTTCCCCTCGGGCTCTTAATGGGCTAAAAGGTTTCACTGGTTTTATTTAAAGGGGTCGTGCCAAGAAGGTGTCCTATATTTATAGGTCCTATTAGGGTATATGGGCAGCGAGCTGATCCCTCAGAGCTCCCATCCCGGCCACCTTCTGCCGTGCGGTCAGTACAGGATGACTGCTCTTGTGAATGGCCGTCCCGCCGCAGTACATTTCATGCGGTTGTGGCTTCCCTCTACAGCTGATCGCCCCGAGCACCACATCCACAAAGGGGTTATGCATCAAAACTTCCGTTTGTCAGATAATGAAAAATTGGCAACTTCCTAAAAGACATTACCCGTGTCAGATGGCAGGGCGCCGTCTGTCAGCACATTGCAATAATCAGCTGCTAGCCACACATTTCCTGCAGGAGAAATGTAGTATTACCGGAAGGCCGCCGCTGCAGTAACTGCAGTCTGACCCTTGAACTCTGTTCCTGCACGCTGATGCCAGGCGGAGAGATCAGAGGTCACTCTCTGATCGCTGCATTGATGGTGGCAGCTGCTTCCTGGACCAGAACCACGGAGCAAGTGAGTTATATGCTTGTGGGGTTGCTGCCACGCTAGGGTCACTATTACTACTGGGGCCATTAATGGGGTCCCTATTACTGCTGGGGCCATTAATGGGTGACACTATTACTACTGGGGCCATTAATGGGGTCACTATTACTGCTGGGGCCATTAATGGGGTCACTCTTACTGCTGGGGCCATTAATGATGACACTATTACTACTGGGGCCATTAATGGGGTCACTATTACTACTGGGGCCATTAATGGGGTCACTATTACTGCTGGGGCCATTAATAGTTGACACTATTACTACTGGGGCCATTAATGGGGTCACTATTACTGCTGGGGCCATTAATGATGACACTATTACTGCTGGGGCCATTAATGATGACACTATTACTACTGGGGCCATTAATGGTGTCACTATTACTACTAGAGTCATTAATGGGGTCACTATTACTGCTAGGGCCATTATTGGGATCACTATTACTACCAGAGTCATTAATGGGATCACTATGACTACTGGGGCCATTAATGGGGTCCCTATTACTACTGGGGCCATTAATGGGGTCCCTATTACTACTGGAGCCATTAATGGGGTCACTATTACTGCTGGGGCCATTAATGGGTGACACTATTACTGCTGGGGCCATTAATGGGTGACACTATTACTGCTGGGGCCATTAATGGGGTCACTATTACTACTGGGGCCGTTAATGGGTGACACTATTACTGCTGGGGCCATTAATGGGTGACACTATTACTGCTGGGGCCATTAATGGGGTCACTATTACTGCTGGGGCCATTAATGGGGTCACTATTACTACTGGGGCCATTAATGGGGTCACTATTACTGCTGGGGCCATTAATGGGGTCACTATTACTACTGGGGCCATTAATGGGGTCACTATTACTGCTGGGGCCATTAATGGGGTCACTATTACTGCTGGGGCCATTAATGGGTGACACTATTACTGCTGGAGCCATTAATGATGACACTATTACTACTGGGGCCATTAATGGGGTCACTATTACTACTGGGGCCATTAATGGGGTCACTATTACTGCTGGGGCCATTAATGGTTGACACTATTACTACTGGGGCCATTAATGGGGTCACTATTACTGCTGGGGCCATTAATGATGACACTATTACTACTGGGGCCATTAATGGTGTCACTATTACTACTAGAGTCATTAATGGGGTCACTATTACTACTAGGGCCATTATTGGGATCACTATTACTACCAGAGTCATTAATGGGGTCCCTATGACTACTGGGGCCATTAATGGGGTCCCTATTACTACTGGGGCCATTAATGGGGTCCCTATTACTACTGGAGCCATTAATGGGGTCACTATTACTGCTGGGGCCATTAATGGGTGACACTATTACTGCTGGGGCCATTAATGGGTGACACTATTACTACTGGAGCCATTAATGGGGTCACTATTACTACTGGGGCCGTTAATGGGGTCACTATTACTGCTGGGGCCATTAATGGGTGACACTATTACTGCTGAGGCCATTAATGGGGTCACTATTACTACTAGGGCCATTATTGGGATCACTATTACTACCAGAGTCATTAATGGGGTCCCTATGACTACTGGGGCCATTAATGGGGTCCCTATTACTACTGGGGCCATTAATGGGGTCCCTATTACTACTGGAGCCATTAATGGGGTCACTATTACTGCTGGGGCCATTAATGGGTGACACTATGACTGCTGGGGCCATTAATGGGGTCACTATTACTACTGGGGCCATTAATGGGGTCACTATTACTGCTGGGGCCATTAATGGGTGGCACTATTACTGCTGGGGCCATTAATGGGGTCACTATTACTACTGGGGCCATTAATGGGGTCACTATTACTACTGGAGCCATTAATGGGGTCACTATTACTGCTGGGGCCATTAATGGGTGACACTATTACTGCTGAGGCCATTAATGGGGTCACTATTACTACTGGGGCCATTAATGGGGTCACTATTACTACTGGGGCCATTAATGGGGTCACTATTACTACTAGAGTCATTAATGGGGTCACTATTACTACTAGGGACATTATTGGGATCACTATTACTACCAGAGTCATTAATGGGATCACTATGACTACTGGGGCCATTAATGGGGTCCCTATTACTACTGGGGCCATTAATGGGGTCCCTATTACTACTGGAGCCATTAATGGGGTCACTATTACTGCTGGGGCCATTAATGGGTGACACTATTACTGCTGGGGCCATTAATGGGTGACACTATTACTGCTGGGGCCATTAATGGGTGACACTATTACTACTGGGACCATTAATGGGGTCACTATTACTACTAGAGCCATTAATGGGGTCACTATTACTGCTGGGGCCATTAATGGTGACACTATTACTACTGGGACATTAATGGAATCACTATTACTACTGGGGCCACTATTACTGCTGGGGACGTTAATGTGGTCACTATTACTACTGGGACCGCTATTACTACTGGGGTCATTAATGGGGACACTATTAATACTGGAGCCATAAATGGGATCACTATTACTACTGGGGCCACTATTAGTACTGGGGCACTATTAGTACTGGGGCTATTAATGGGGTCACTATTACTACTGGGGCACACAATTATTACTGGGGCCATTAATGGGGTCACTATTACTATTGGGGCCATTAATGGGGTCACTATTACTACTGGGACCACTATTACTGCTGGGTCCATTAATGGGTGATACTATTACTACTGGAGCCATTAATGGGGTCACTATTACTGCTGCGGCCATTAATGGGGTCACTATTACTACTGGGGCCATTAATGGGGTCACTATTACTACTGGGGCCATTAATGGGGTCGCTATTACTGCTGGGGCCATTAATGGTTGACACTATTACTACTGGGGCCATTAATGGGGTCACTATTACTACTGGGGCAATTAATGGGGTCACTATTACTACTGGGGCCATTAATGGGTGACACTATTACTACTGGGACCATTAATGCGGTCACTATTACTACTGGAGCCATTAATGGGGTCACTATTACTACTGGAGCCATTAATGGGGTCACTATTACTACTGGGACATTAATGGAATCACTATTACTACTGGGGCCACTATTACTGCTGAGGCCATTAATGGGGTCACTATTACTACTGGGACACTATTACTACTGGGGCCATTATGGGGACACTATTAGTACTGGGGCTATTTATGGGGTCACTATTACTACTGGGGCACACGATTACTACTGGGGCCATTAATGGGGTCACTATTACTATTGGGGCCATTAATGGGGACGCTATTAATACTGGAGACACTATTACTACTGGGGCCATTAATGGGATCACTATTACTATTGGGGCCATTAATGGGGACGCTATTAATACTGGAGACACTATTACTACTGGGGCCATTAATGGGATCACTATTACTACTCGGTCACTATTACTACTGGCACGCACTATTACGACTGGGTCACTATTACTACTAGGGCCACTATTACTACTGGGGCCACTATTACTGCTGGTGCCACTATTACTGCTTGGACACTTTTACTACTGGGCACACTATTACTACTGGGGCTACAAATACTACTGGGGCACACTATTACTACCGGGGCCTACTGTTACTACAGAAGGCACACTATTACTACCGGGGCGCACTATTACTACCGAAGGCACACTATTACTACCGAAGGCACACTATTACTACCGAAGGCACACTATTACTACCGGACGCGCTGTTACAACCGGGGCGCGGTGTTACTACTGGAGGCACTATTAGTACTTGGGGCATTAATGGGGACACCATTACTACTGGGGTGCACTATTACTAGCGGGGACGCACGATTACTACTGGGGCGCACGATTACTACCGAAGGCACGCTGTTACAACCGGGGCGCGGTGTGACTACTGGGGGCACTCTTAGTACTTGGGGCATTAATGGAGTCACCATTACCAGCGGGGGCGCACCATTACCAGCGGGGGCGCACCATTACCAGCGAGGGCGCACCATTACTAGCCGGGGCGCACCATTACTAGCCGGGGCACATTATTACTAGCGGGGGCGCACGATTACTAGCGGGGGCGCACGATTACTAGCGGGGGCACATTATTACTAGCGGGGGCGCACGATTACTAGCGGGGGCGCACGATTACTAGCGGGGGCGCACGATTACTAGCGGGGGCGCACGATTACTAGCGGGGGCGCATTATTACTGGCGGGGGCGCACGATTACTAGCGGGGGCGCACGATTACTAGCGGGGGCACATTATTACTAGCGGGGGCGCACGATTACTAGCGGGGGCGCACGATTACTAGCGGGGGCACATTATTACCAGCGGGGGCGCACCATTACCAGCGGGGGCGCACCATTACCAGCGGGGGCGCACCATTACCAGCGGGGGCGCACCATTACCAGCGGGGGCGCACCATTACCAGCGAGGGCGCACTATTACTACTGGGGCGCACCATTACTGGCCGGGGCACATTATTACTAGCGGGGGCGCACGATTACTAGCGGGGACGCACGATTACTAGCGGGGGCGCACGATTACTAGCGGAGGCACATTATTACTAGCGGGGGCGCACGATTACTAGCGGGGGCACATTATTACTAGCGGGGGCGCACGATTACTAGCGGGGGCACATTATTACTAGCGGGGGCGAGCGATTACTAGCGGGGGCGAGCGATTACTAGCGGGGGCGCGCGATTACTAGCGGGGGCACATTATTACTAGTGGGGGCGCACGATTACTAGCGGGGGCGCGCGATTACTAGCGGGGGCACATTATTACTAGTGGGGGCGCACGATTACTAGCGGGGGCACATTATTATTAGCGGGGGCGCACGATTACTAGCGGGGGCACATTATTACTAGCGGGGGCGCACGATTACTAGCGGGGGCACATTATTACTAGCGGGGGCGCGCGATTACTAGCGGGGGCGCACGATTACTAGCGGGGGCGCACGATTACTAGCGGGGGCGCACGATTACTAGCGGGGGCGCACGATTACTAGCGGGGGCGCACGATTACTAGCGGGGGCGCACGATTACTAGCGGGGGCACATTATTACTAGCGGGGGCGCACGATTACTAGCGGGGGCACATTATTACTAGCGGGGGCGCACGATTACTAGCGGGGGCACATTATTACTAGCGGGGGCGCACGATTACTAGCGGGGGCACATTATTACTAGCGGGGGCGCACGATTACTAGCGGGGGCACATTATTACTAGCGGGGGCGAGCGATTACTAGCGGGGGCGAGCGATTACTAGCGGGGGCGCGTGATTACTAGCGGGGGCACATTATTACTAGCGGGGGCACATTATTACTAGCGGGGGCGCACGATTACTAGCGGGGGCACATTATTACTAACGGGGGCGCACGATTACTAGCGGGGGCGCGCAATTACTAGCGGGGGTGCATGATTACTACTGGTGCGTGTTATTACTAGCGAGGGCGCACGATTACTAGCGGGGGCGCACGATTACTAGCGGGGGCACATTATTACTAGCGGGGGCGCACGATTACTAGCGGGGGCACATTATTATTAGCGGGGGCGCACGATTACTAGCGGGGGCACATTATTACTAGCGGGGGCGCACGATTACTAGCGGGGGCACATTATTACTAGTGGGGGCGAGCGATTACTAGCGGGGGCGCACGATTACTAGCGGGGGCGCACGATTACTAGCGGGGGCGCACGATTACTAGCGGGGGCGCACGATTACTAGCGGGGGCGAGCGATTACTAGCGGGGGCGAGCGATTACTAGCGGGGGCGCACGATTACTAGCGGGGGCGCACGATTACTAGCGGGGGCGCACGATTACTAGCGGGGGCGCACGATTACTAGCGGGGGCACATTATTACTAGCGGGGGCGTACGATTACTAGCGGGGGCACATTATTACTAGCGGGGGCGCACGATTACTAGCGGGGGCGCACGATTACTAGCGGGGGCGCACGATTACTAGCGGGGGGCACATTATTACTAGCGGGGGGCGCGCGATTACTAGCGGGGGCGCACGATTACTAGCGGGGGCGCACGATTACTAGCGGGGGCACATTATTACTAGCGGGGGCGCACGATTACTAGCGGGGGCACATTATTACTAGCGGGGGCGCACGATTACTAGCGGGGGCACATTATTACTAGCGGGGGCGCGTGATTACTAGCGGGGGCACATTATTACTAGCGGGGGCGCACGATTACTAGCGGGGGCACATTATTACTAGCGGGGGCGCACGATTACTAGCGGGGGCACATTATTACTAACGGGGGCGCACGATTACTAGCGGGGGCGCGCAATTACTAGCGGGGGTGCATGATTACTACTGGTGCGTGTTATTACTAGCGAGGGCGCACGATTACTAGCGGGGGCGCACGATTACTAGCGGGGGCACATTATTACTAGCGGGGGCGCACGATTACTAGCGGGGGCACATTATTATTAGCGGGGGCGCACGATTACTAGCGGGGGCACATTATTACTAGCGGGGGCGCACGATTACTAGCGGGGGCACATTATTACTAGTGGGGGCGAGCGATTACTAGCGGGGGCGCACGATTACTAGCGGGGGCGCACGATTACTAGCGGGGGCGCACGATTACTAGCGGGGGCGCGCGATTACTAGCGGGGGCGAGCGATTACTAGCGGGGGCGCACGATTACTAGCGGGGGCGCACGATTACTAGCGGGGGCGCACGATTACTAGCGGGGGCACATTATTACTAGCGGGGGCGCACGATTACTAGCGGGGGCGCACGATTACTAGCGGGGGCGCACGATTACTAGCGGGGGCGCACGATTACTAGCGGGGGCGCATTATTACTGGCGGGGGCGCACGATTACTGGCGGGGGCGCACGATTACTAGCGGGGGCACATTATTACTAGCGGGGGCGCACGATTACTAGCGGGGGCGCACGATTACCAGCGGGGGCACATTATTACCAGCGGGGGCGCACCATTACCAGCGGGGGCGCACCATTACCAGCGGGGGCGCACCATTACCAGCGGGGGCGCACCATTACCAGCGGGGGCGCACCATTACCAGCGAGGGCGCACTATTACTACTGGGGCGCACCATTACTGGCCGGGGCACATTATTACTAGCGGGGGCGCACGATTACTAGCGGGGACGCACGATTACTAGCGGGGGCGCACGATTACTAGCGGAGGCACATTATTACTAGCGGGGGCGCACGATTACTAGCGGGGGCACATTATTACTAGCGGGGGCGCACGATTACTAGCGGGGGCACATTATTACTAGCGGGGGCGAGCGATTACTAGCGGGGGCGAGCGATTACTAGCGGGGGCGCGCGATTACTAGCGGGGGCACATTATTACTAGCGGGGGCGCACGATTACTAGCGGGGGCGCGCGATTACTAGCGGGGGCACATTATTACTAGTGGGGGCGCACGATTACTAGCGGGGGCACATTATTACTAGCGGGGGCGCACGATTACTAGCGGGGGCACATTATTACTAGCGGGGGCGCACGATTACTAGCGGGGGCACATTATTACTAGCGGGGGCGAGCGATTACTAGCGGGGGCGAGCGATTACTAGCGGGGGCGCGTGATTACTAGCGGGGGCACATTATTACTAGCGGGGGCGCACGATTACTAGCGGGGGCACATTATTACTAGCGGGGGCGCACGATTACTAGCGGGGGCACATTATTACTAACGGGGGCGCACGATTACTAGCGGGGGCGCGCAATTACTAGCGGGGGTGCATGATTACTACTGGTGCGTGTTATTACTAGCGAGGGCGCACGATTACTAGCGGGGGCGCACGATTACTAGCGGGGGCACATTATTACTAGCGGGGGCGCACGATTACTAGCGGGGGCACATTATTATTAGCGGGGGCGCACGATTACTAGCGGGGGCACATTATTACTAGCGGGGGCGCACGATTACTAGCGGGGGCACATTATTACTAGTGGGGGCGAGCGATTACTAGCGGGGGCGCACGATTACTAGCGGGGGCGCACGATTACTAGCGGGGGCGCACGATTACTAGCGGGGGCGAGCGATTACTAGCGGGGGCGAGCGATTACTAGCGGGGGCGCACGATTACTAGCGGGGGCGCACGATTACTAGCGGGGGCGCACGATTACTAGCGGGGGCGCACGATTACTAGCGGGGGCGCACGATTACTAGCGGGGGCACATTATTACTAGCGGGGGCGCACGATTACTAGCGGGGGGCACATTATTACTAGCGGGGGCGCACGATTACTAGCGGGGGCGCACGATTACTAGCGGGGGCGCACGATTACTAGCGGGGGCGCACGATTACTAGCGGGGGGCACATTATTACTAGCGGGGGGCGCGCGATTACTAGCGGGGGCGCGCGATTACTAGCGGGGGCGCACGATTACTAGCGGGGGCGCACGATTACTAGCGGGGGCACATTATTACTAGCGGGGGCGCACGATTACTAGCGGGGGCACATTATTACTAGCGGGGGCGCACGATTACTAGCGGGGGCACATTATTACTAGCGGGGGCGCACGATTACTAGCGGGGGCACATTATTACTAGCGGGGGCGCACGATTACTAGCGGGGGCACATTATTACTAGCGGGGGCGAGCGATTACTAGCGGGGGCGAGCGATTACTAGCGGGGGCGCGTGATTACTAGCGGGGGCACATTATTACTAGCGGGGGCGCACGATTACTAGCGGGGGCACATTATTACTAGCGGGGGCGCACGATTACTAGCGGGGGCACATTATTACTAACGGGGGCGCACGATTACTAGCGGGGGCGCGCAATTACTAGCGGGGGTGCATGATTACTACTGGTGCGTGTTATTACTAGCGAGGGCGCACGATTACTAGCGGGGGCGCACGATTACTAGCGGGGGCACATTATTACTAGCGGGGGCGCACGATTACTAGCGGGGGCACATTATTATTAGCGGGGGCGCACGATTACTAGCGGGGGCACATTATTACTAGCGGGGGCGCACGATTACTAGCGGGGGCACATTATTACTAGTGGGGGCGAGCGATTACTAGCGGGGGCGCACGATTACTAGCGGGGGCGCACGATTACTAGCGGGGGCGCACGATTACTAGCGGGGGCGAGCGATTACTAGCGGGGGCGAGCGATTACTAGCGGGGGCGCACGATTACTAGCGGGGGCGCACGATTACTAGCGGGGGCGCACGATTACTAGCGGGGGCGCACGATTACTAGCGGGGGCACATTATTACTAGCGGGGGCGCACGATTACTAGCGGGGGCACATTATTACTAGCGGGGGCGCACGATTACTAGCGGGGGCGCACGATTACTAGCGGGGGCGCACGATTACTAGCGGGGGCGCACGATTACTAGCGGGGGGCACATTATTACTAGCGGGGGGCGCGCGATTACTAGCGGGGGCGCACGATTACTAGCGGGGGCGCACGATTACTAGCGGGGGCACATTATTACTAGCGGGGGCGCACGATTACTAGCGGGGGCACATTATTACTAGCGGGGGAGCACGATTACTAGCGGGGGCACATTATTACTAGCGGGGGGCGCACGATTACTAGCGGGGGCACATTATTACTAGCGGGGGCGAGCGATTACTAGCGGGGGCGAGCGATTACTAGCGGGGGCGCGCGATTACTAGCGGGGGCACATTATTACTAGCGGGGGCGCACGATTACTAGCGGGGGCACATTATTATTAGCGGGGGCGCACGATTACTAGCGGGGGCACATTATTACTAGCGGGGGCACATTATTACTAGCGGGGGCGCACGATTACTAGCGGGGGCACATTATTACTAGCGGGGGCGCACGATTTCTAGCGGGGGCACATTATTACTAGCGGGGTCGCGCGATTACTAGCGGGGTCGCGCGATTACTAGCGGGGTCGCGCGATTACTAGCGGGGTCGCGCGATTACTAGCGGGGTCGCGCGATTACTAGCGGGGTCGCGCGATTACTAGCGGGGTCGCGCGATTACTAGCGGGGTCGCGCGATTACTAGCGGGGTCGCGCGATTACTAGCGGGGTCGCGCGATTACTACTGGTGCGTGTTATTACTAGCGAGGGCGCACCATTACTAGCGGGGGCGCACCATTACTAGCGGGGGCGCACCATTACTAGCGGGGGCGCACCATTACTAGCGTGGGCGCACCATTACTAGCGGGGGCGCACGATTACTAGCGGGGGCGCACGATTACTAGCGGGGGCGCACGATTACTAGCGGGGGCGCACGATTACTAGCGGGGGCGCACGATTACTAGCGGGGGCGCACGATTACTAGCGGGGGCGCACTATTACTAGCGGGGGCGCACTATTACTAGCGGGGGCGCACGATTACTAGCGGGGGCGCACGATTACTAGCGGGGGCGCACGATTACTACTGGGGCGCACTATTACTAGCGGGGGCGCACCATTACTAGCGGGGGCGCACTATTACTACTGGGGCGCACCATTACTAGCGGGGGCACACGATTACTAGCGGGGGCACACGATTACTACTGGGGCGCACTATTACTAGCGGGGGCACACTATTACTACTGGGGCGCACCATCAATAGCGGCACACGGTTACTACTGGGGCGCACTATTACTACTGGTGTGCGTTATTACTAGCGGGGGCGCACTATTACTACTGGGGCGCACCATTACTAGCGGGGGCTTACTATGTCAGTTCAGTGCTTTCAGTTCCTGGGGAATGTGTGTTTTTTGCGCGGCGGGGGGTGGTGGTGGGGGTGGGGGTGCTGGCTGTCCTGGGTAAGGCATCTATTTTTGATAGAAGTGGACAGGAAAGTGTGGAGTTCTGACGTTTCCTAGTCTCTTTTATATTACAATCTTCCTTTTTCTTTGGCGCTTGCATTTGGCGCGGCAGCGGTGACGAGGACGTAACTACTGCAGCTCTCTGTCTAATTAGCGGGATTAGGCCCAGAAAGTGTAATCGGCCATCAGCTTGTTACAAAGCTATGACCTGACAATAGGGGGAATGCTCACCTTGCCATCGGCCGACGCTCTTGTGCCAACCCCTCCCCGACCCCGTCTTCGCTGAGCGGCAGGAGATCGCCGGTGTTACTCCTTCTTGTATTTCATACCGTCGTTAAAGATTTTATTTATTTATTGGAAAAACCTTTTAAATCTGCAAATTGTCGTCTTGAAGAGGAGAAGAATAAAACTCCTGCTGGGAAGGTTCCGCCAAGATGTTGGGATGTTCTTCGTGACACTTGGGTGCTTCTAAAGGCCCATTTACACAGGACTAGTGTTGGGCAAACGATGCCTGACCCTCATCCCTGTGTCTCTGTGCTCCTGCATAGAGCTAGCAGAGCAGGCTGGTTCACGGAGCGGCCAGCAGGGGGCAGTGCAGGAGATTTCTCTCCTTGCTCCCCCGCCCCCTCCATTCACATAACACAGCGGACGTTCACTACTGAACGGCGGTTGTTTAATCTGCACGATGAGTGATGAGCTTCATCGCTGATCCGTCATGCTGCGGGAGCGCAGAGACGCAGGGATGAGTTCAGGCATGGTTTGCCCGACAGGCGTCCCATGTAAATGGTCCTCCAGGCAGAGAGGCCCTCGGATCTGTTTGTCTGTTTTCCGGTTCACTTGGCCTCAAACTACCCGTCTTTAGATGAAAAGGGGAATAGCGGCTCGTAGCGTCTGCTGCGCGGGAAAAGCGCTGCCTGCTAGATGCGAGGAGTCGGCGACGTCTCCTCCTGGGAGTGAGAGCCTCGTCCTCCTCGCCGCTCGTAGGGAAAGGACATTATTTCCCCTTTATTTGCTAAATGTTGTATATTTGCAGCAGAAATGAGTTGTTGTGTCTTCCATCGCCGCCGTCCCGCAGTCCTTGCTGTGACTTTTGGCTGTGATGGTTGATCTCTGCGAGACGACTTGTATTATTAATGGTATAATCTGTGAAAAAACATAAAAACATTTACGTTAGGAGAAAAAAATGCAATTGTGCCGTCCTGGGGGCCTCTGGTTTCTACGGTGTTTTCAGTGCGCTAAAAATGACACATGGCCTTTGTCCCGCGGTCCGCGCAACTGCGGCGATACGAAATGTGTGTAGTGCAGGAGTGGGGAAACTGGAAAATACGAAATACCGCCATCTTTGGGTGCGCACAAACTGCAATGTAAACAACCTGATAGCTTCATTCAGTGCGATTACCGCCATAATCGGGGAGTGCGATTACCGCCATAATCAGGGAGTGCGATTACTGCCATAATCGGGGAGTGCGATTACTGCCATAATCGGGGAGTGCGATTACCGCCATAATCGGGGAGTGCGACTACCGTCATAATCAGGGAGTGCGACTACCGCCATAATCGGGGAGTGCGATTACCGCCATAATCGGGGAGTGCGATTACCGCCATAATCGGGGAGTGCGATTACCGCCATAATCAGGGAGTGCGATTACCGCCATAATCGGGGAGTGCGATTACCGCCATAATCGGGGAGTGCGATTACCGCCATAATCGGGGAGTGCGACTACCGTCATAATCGGGGAGTGCGACTACCGCCATAATCGGGGAGTGCGATTACCGCCATAATCGGGGAGTGCGATTACCGCCATAATCGGGGAGTGCGATTACCGCCATAATCGGGGAGTGCGATTGCCGCCATAATCGGGGAGTGCGATTACCGCCATAATCAGGGAGTGCGATTACCGCCATAATCGGGGAGTGCGATTACCGCCATAATCGGGGAGTGCGATTACCGCCATAATCGGGGAGTGCGATTGCCGCCATAATCGGGGAGTGCGATTGCCGCCATAATCGGGGAGTGCGATTGCCGCCATAATCGGGGAGTGCGATTGCCGCCATAATCGGGGAGTGCGATTGCCGCCATAATCGGGGAGCGCGATTGCCGCCATAATCGGGGAGCGCGATTGCCGCCATAATCGGGGAGCGCGATTGCCGCCATAATCGGGGAGCGCGATTGCCGCCATAATCGGGGAGCGCGATTGCCGCCATAATCGGGGAGCGCGATTGCCGCCATAATCGGGGAGCGCGATTGCCGCCATAATCGGGGAGCGCGATTGCCGCCATAATCGGGGAGCGCGATTGCCGCCATAATCGGGGAGCGCGATTGCCGCCATAATCAGTGCGATTACCGCCATACTACCGTGGATCCGATGGCTTCCATTGACTTCAATGGAAGCCGTCCATGCGGGATCCGCACTGAAATGGGCATGCTGCGATTTTTTTTTTTTTTTTTTTTTTTTTTTTTTTCTTCTGGGTCAAAGGGTCCATGCTTTTTTTTTTATTTGCGGACGCCCATGCATCCCTATGGGCGAGTTGATTTATGGATCTTCTGTGCGGGTATTCCTCAAACTGGATCCGCCCGTGGACATTGGGCCTAAGGTAACTCTAGTCTTATCCGGCGTGCAGTTTCTGCTCACTCATCATGTGTTCATCTATCAATGTTCATCAGACTCTCCTAACAATTTATATCGAACCGCCTGTTGTTCATCGGTGCGTTGAATACCGTCTGTGTACTAGATGGGCGTCGCACTGAGAATCTTCCTGTTCACGGGCACAAGGACGAGATCTTGAAAATGAGCTGAAATCTAAAACCTGTTGGCGAGCTGCGGGGCTCCAGTAATCTTCACCCGCAGGAGGCCGGCAGTTCTGTTACGTTTAGGTCAATAATTGTTTCCCGTTCTTTGTCTACAGCGCCACGATCCAATACGTGATCCTCACCTACATGAAGCACCTCGGGGTGAAAGTGAAAGAACCGAGACTCCTGGAACAGAGACGCGGGCGCATCGGATTCCTACCAAAAATTAAGGTACAGCCGGGTCAGAAAGAACTTTGTGTATTCGCCCCTGCGGTTGGCTGTCCGGTGGGTGAAGCCGTGGATGCTTTGTCAGTGTACTAGTTGATGGATCATTGCATTAGTTGCTTCTCCAGCTGTGGGGCGCCCCCTAGAAGCCGCTGAGTTGCAACTTGGGTAGCAGTTTTGGCACAATTGATAAGCCCACAGGCCTCGCTCGGCTGCAGCAGCGTAACCGACTCCTTTTACACTTCTTTTATAAGGTTCTACAGGGTTCAGGGAAAACTGCAAGGAAGTTGAGCAACATTCGTAATCTTTGCATGGACTTTGACCACATGTGGTGAGACCTGCGCCAGCATTATATATTGGGTGGTGATGCCCCAGTAGGAGTGTCAGAACCCCTAGTTTTAGTAGGGGGTCCAGTGTACCATCTCTCACTTTTGTTAAGGAATTGCCAGCTATACCGTTTTGTTGCTGGGTGATCGAGTTGGTGTGGAGATGAAACGTACGGAGTTGTGAGGGTCCTGTTCTCATCACCAGGGATTGGGGGTCCAAGAAGATAATTTGTTTTTCCTCAATGCATTCTGGGTAGAGTGAAGAGTCGCTGTGAGTGGGATGATTGCGGGGTCTAGGTGCTCAGTCGACATCGCCAGACCGTGCGCCACTTATAATATCTTACAGATAACCCTTTGCAATCCAATTTTGCATTCAGGGTTTCCTAGGGGGCTTTCTCTTTCTGCCATTATACAATGGCGCCATCTGCTGGCTAGAGCCAGTATTACAGTGTGGGACATGCTGGAGAAGCCCCCTACAACTGTGCGGCCAGTAATATACAGTAAGAATACCCTGCCGGACGTCTTCCGACGTTGGAGCTGTACAGCCTTCAATCAGAATGTCTTCAGACGTCAGACAGTGGACTGGAAAGGGTTAAAGGGGTTGTCCAGCGCCGAAACGTTTTTTTTTTTTTTTTTTTTAACCCCCCCCCCCCCCCCCCCGTTTGGCGCGAGACAACCCCGATGCAGGGGTTAAAAAAACAAACCGGAGAGTGCTTACCTGAATCCCGGCGGTCCGGCGTCTTCATACTCACCTGCTGAAGATGGCCGCCGGGGTCTGCTCCCTCCGTGGACCGCAGCTCTTCTGTGCGGTCCATTGCCGATGCCAGCCTCCTGATTGGCTGGAATCGGCACGTGACGGGGCGGAGCTACACGGAGCCGGCATTCTGCACGAGCGGCCCCATTGAAGACCGCAGAAGACCCGGACTGCGCAAGCGCGGCTAATTTGGCCATCGGAGGCCGAAAATTAGTCGGCACCATGGAGACGAGGACGCCAGCAACGGAGCAGGTAAGTATAAAACTTTTTATAACTTCTGTATGGCTCATAATTAATGCACAATGTACATTACAAAGTGCATTAATATGGCCATACAGAAGTGTATAGACCCACTTGCTGCCGCGGGACAACCCCTTTAAATATCACTACAATTCTTGAATTTTAGAAATTTCGGAAGTCACATAAACATAGAGGAGGAGAGCAGCCATATGATGAGCTACAACGTAGGCCTCCTGCACACGGGCGTATTTGCATTGCGGGGCCCGCGGTGGGCGTCCGCCTCCGGATTCCGCAGCAAATACTGCCCATAGCATTCAATGGCAAAATGCCATTTCATCTCCACGAGCGGAAATCGATTGCGAAGAGAAGAAATCTCAGCATGCCATTGAAGTCAATGGAAGCCGTCCGTCCCATGGCACTTCTGCAGTGAACACTGCGGGAGTATCGCAGAATACACGTCACTCCCCCAGCGCCGGCAGCTACTGCGCATGTGCAATGGCGGGCACATCCTCAGCGCTCGCAGAAGACGCGGGACAGGTACGCAGGTGTCATCTGCCGGCCACCGGGTCAAACACCACTGCGGGAATCCCGCATGCGTCCAACCCTGCCCGTGTGCAAGAGGCTGTATGATATATGTCTGGAGACCTGCCAGAGGAAAAGCCAAACTGAACCGGCCAGAAATGCAAGCTTCCTCTACTGGAGGAGAAGGTGCGGAGTCTTCAGGAGAGCATAGCTACATTGTAACCCATTAAGGAAGGTGAGGATTTCCTTGACAGAGTAGAAGAAAGTCTTCAAAATGTTGAAGGAAAAGAAATGTCAAGTGTACTTGAGAAGCCGAGAAATGGAAGCATGTGACCCAAAGAAGCCAAGGGATCAGGAGTCAGCCAGCATCCATACTGATCAGGAACTGGTACCAGGCTCTTACGCACAGGGGCCTCGTACTGGTTCCTGAGCAGAAGGAGAAAGGGGTGCACCAGAACCAAGCTCATACCATATAAATATAACACCAGCACCAAGCTCATACCATATAAATATAACACCAGCACCAAGCTCATACCATATAAATATAACACCAGCACCAAGCTCATACCATATAAATATAACACCAGCACCAAGCTCATACCATATAAATATAACACCAGCACCAAGCTCATACCATATAAATATAACACCAGCACCAAGCTCATACCATATAAATATAACACCAGCACCAAGCTCATACCATATAAATATAACACCAGCACCAAGCTCATACCATAGAAATATAACACCAGCACCAAGCTCATACCATATAAATACAGCACCAGCACCAAGCTCATAACATGCAGTGGATATTAAAAGTCTACACAGCCCTGTTACAGTGCCCTGTTTTTGGCATGTTTATAATATGTGGCACACATAAATAATTCTAGATGTTTCCGCTCGGTGTGACCCGGTATCTGTAGAATCCCAGTAAAAAACAAACTGGAATCTTTTAGGATGGAAAAATAACTAAACTACAATAATGTGATTGCAGAAATGTCCGCCCTTCTTATACTCAGGGATGGGTGTGTGTCCAGAATCAGCCAATCACATGTAATCTCCTGGTAGATGGCAGTCTGCACTCCGCTGCCGTTATCACAGGGATTCTGGGTTCCCATATAAAGTTCTAGGATTTTCCTGCTTTTTTCTTAGTTGGTCGGTAAAGATCTTACAGGACAGCAAAAGGGTCTGATTGTTGGAAGGTGTCCGTTAGGAGAAGGGGAGTAGGACATCTCCAAGGCATCACATGTACCATGGGGCACAGGGGAGATCGTCAGCAAGAAGGGGACCAAACCATCTCCAAGTCATTACATATACCATGGGGTAGGGGAGACCGTCAGCAAGAAGGGGCCAAAACATCTCCAATGCAACACATGTACCATGGGGCACAGGGGAAGCTGTCAGCAAGAAGGGGCCAAAACATATCCAAGACATTACATGTACCATGGGACACAGGGGAGACTGTCAGCAAGAAGGGGCCAAAACATCTCCAAGGCATTACATGTACCATGGGGCACAGGGGAGATGGTCAGCAAGAAGGGGGCCAAAACATCACCAAGGCATTACATGTACCATGGGGCACAGGGGAGATCGTCAGCAAGAAGGGGACCAAAACATCTCCAAGGCATTACATATACCATGGGGCACAGGGGAGACCGTCAGCAAGAAGGGGCCAAAACATCTCCAAGGCATTACATATACCATGGGGCACAGGGGAGACCGTCAGCAAGAAGAGGGCCAAAACATCTCCAAGGCATTACATATACCATGGGGCACAGGGGAGATCGTCAGCAAGAAGGGGCCAAAACATCTCCAATGCATCACATGTACCATGGGGCACAGGGGAGACTGTCAGCAAGAAGGGGCCAAAACATATCCAAGACATTACATGTACCATGGGGCACAGGGGAGACTGTCAGCAAGAAGGGGCCAAAACATCTCCAAGGCATTACATGTACCATGGGGCACAGGGGAGATGGTCAGCAAGAAGGGGGCCAAAACATCACCAATGCATTACATGTACCATGGGGCACAGGGGAGATCGTCAGCAAGAAGGGGCCAAAACATCTCCAAGGCATTACATATACTATGGGGCACAGGGGAGACCGTCAGCAAGAAGGGGCCAAAACATCTCCAAGGCATTACATATACCATGGGGCACAGGGGAGACCGTCAGCAAGAAGGGGCCAAAACATCTCCAAGGCATTACATATACCATGGGGCACAGGGGAGATCGTCAGCAAGAAGGGGCCAAAACATCTCCAATGCATCACATGTACCATGGGGCACAGGGGAGACTGTCAGCAAGAAGGGGCCAAAACATATCCAAGACATTACATGTACCATGGGGCACAGGGGAGACTGTCAGCAAGAAGGGGCCAAAACATCTCCAAGGCATTACATGTACCATGGGGCACAGGGGAGATCGTCAGCAAGAAGGGGACCAAAACATCTCCAAGGCATTACATATACCATGGGGCACAGGGGAGACCGTCAGCAAGAAGGGGCCAAAACATCTCCAAGGCATTACATATACCATGGGGCACAGGGGAGACTGTCAGCAAGAAGAGGGCCAAAACATCACCAAGGCATTACATGTACCATGGGGCACAGGGGAGACCGTCAGCCTACAAGATTAATGGCCCAACAGAGACAGAGAAGTTGTCCGTCCCGCGGCACTTCCGCAGTGAGCACTGCAGAAGTTTTGCGGAATACCCATCCCCCCCACCCCCGGTGGCTACTGCGCATGAGCGACGGAGTGCCAGCAATGCCCGCAGAAGATGCCGGACAGGTACACAAGGGTCAGTAGCTGGGCATTGGGTCGAACTCTGCTGTAGGAATCCCGCATGCGTCCCACCCGCCCATGCGCAGGTGGCCTCAGGGTGTGCATATTAATGCAAACACGTTTTTTTTTAACCCTAAAAGATTTTTTTGTTTGTCTTTCAATTAAATGGTGCAGATACGGCGCCCTGCGGGCGGGGGGAGGAAACCCGGGAGAATCCAGCTTTGCTGGATTTTTTAACCTGACAAAAACCTGACATTTTAGCGGGGGTGTGCAGACTTTGTGTTCACTGTATAAATACAGCGCAGGAAGCAAGGCCTTACCAATAAATACAGGAACATGTCCATCCAGTCCAGCCCACTACTTCCCCCCCTCAGTGTGGATCCAGAGGATATATCTATACATAGTTATTAGAGCGCCCCCTTGTCACAGTCCTGGGTATAATAGATGATGGGAGACATCTCTGTACTGACCCCTGATATATCTATACATAGTTATTAGAGCGCCCCCTTGTTACAGTCCTGGGTATAATAGATGATGGGAGAGATCTCTGTACTGACCCCAGATATATTATACATAGTTATTAGAGCGCCCCCTTGTTACAGTCCTGGGTATAATAGATGATGGAAGAGATCTCTGTACTGACCCCTGATATATTATACATAGTTATTAGAGCGCCCCCTTGTTACTGCCCTGGGTATAATAGATGATGGAAGAGATCTCTGTACTGACCCCTGATATATCTGTACATAGTTATTAGAGCGCCCCCTTGTTACAGTCCTGGGTATAATAGATGATGGAAGAGATCTCTGTACTGACTCCTGATATATCTATACATAGTTATTAGAGCGCCCCCCTTGTTACAGTCCTGGGTATAATAGATGATGGGAGAGATCTCTGTACTGACCCCAGATATATTATACATAGTTATTAGAGCGCCCCCTTGTTACAGTCCTGGGTATAGTAGATGATGGGAGAGATCTCTGTACTGACCCCTGATATATTATACATAGTTATTAGAGTGCCCCCTTGTTACAGTCCTGGGTATAATAGATGATGGAAGAGATCTCTGTACTGACTCCTGATATATCTATACATAGTTATTAGAGCGCCCCCCTTGTTACAGTCCTGGGTATAATAGATGATGGGAGAGATCTCTGTACTGACCCCTGATATATCTATACATAGTTATTAGTGTGCCCCCTTGTTACAGTCCTGGGTATAATAGATGATGGGAGAGATCTCTGTACTGACCCCTGATATATTATACATAGTTATTAGAGCGCCCCCTTGTTACAGTCCTGGGTATAATAGATGATGGGAGAGATCTCTGTACTGACCCCTGATATATTATACATAGTTATTAGAGCGCCCCCTTGTTACAGTCCTGGGTATAATAGATGATGAGAGAGATCTCTGTACTGACCCTTGATATATCTATACATAGTTATTAGAGCGTCCCCTTGTTACAGTCCTGGGTATAATAGATGATGGGAGAGATCTCTCTACTGACCCCTGATATATTATACATAGTTATTAGAGCGCCCCCTTGTTACAGTCCTGGGTATAGTAGATGATGGGAGAGATCTCTGTACTGACCCCTGATATATTATATATAGTTATTAGAGCGCCCCCTTGTTACAGTCCTGGGTATAATAGATGATGGGAGAGATCTCTGTACTGACCCCTGATATATCTATACATAGTTATTAGAGAGCCCCACTTGTTACAGTCCTGGGTATAATAGATGATGGGAGAGATCTCCGTACTGACCCCTGATATATCTATACATAGTTATTAGAGCACCCCCTTGTTACAGTCTTGGGTGTAATAGATGATGGGAGAGATCTCCGTACTGACCCCTGATATCTCTATACATAGTTATTAGAGCGCCCCCTGGTTACAGTCCTGGGTATAATAGATGATAGGAGAGATCTCTGTACTGACCCCTGATATATTATACATAGTTATTAGAGGGCCCCCTTGTTACAGTCCTGGGTATAGTAGATGATGGGAGAGATCTCTGTACTGACCCCTGATATATCTAGACATAGTTATTAGATCGCCCCCTTGTTACAGTCCTGGGTATAATAGATGATGGGAGAGATCTCTGTACTGACCCCTGATATATCTATACATCGTTATTAGAGCGCCCTCTTGTTACAGTCCTGGGTATAATAGATGATGGGAGTGATCTCTGTACTGACCCCTGATATATCTATACATAGTTATTAGAGCACCCCCTTGTTACAGTCCTGGGTATAATAGATGATGGGAGAGATCGCTGTATTGACCCCTGATATATTATACATACACCCCCTTGTTACAGTCCTGGGTATAATAGATGATAGGAGAGATCTCTGTACTGACCCCTGATATATCTATACATAGTTATTAGAGCGCCCCCTTGTTACAGTCCTGGGTATAGTAGATGATGGGAGAGATCTCTGTACTGACCCCTGATATATCTATACATAGTTATTAGAGCGCCCCCTTGTTACAGTCCTGGGTATAATAGATGATGGGAGAGATCTCTGTACTGATCCCTGATATATCTATACATACGGTAGTTATTTGAGCGCCCCCTTGTTACAGTCCTGGGTATAATAGATGATGGGAGAGATCTCCGTACTGACCCCTGATATGTTATACATAGTTATTAGAGCGCCCCCTTGTTACAGTCTTGGGTATAATAGATGATGGGAGAGATCTCCGTACTGACCCCTGATAGCTCTATACATAGTTATTAGAGCGCCCCCTGGTTACAGTCCTGGGTATAATAGATGATAGGAGAGATCTCTGTACTGACCCCTGATATATTATACATAGTTATAAGACCACCCCCTTGTTACAGTCCTGGGTATAATAGATGATAGGAAAGATCTTTGTATTGACCCCTGATATATCTATACATAGTTATTAGAGCGCCCCCTTGTTACTGTCCTGGGTATAATAGATGATAGGAAAGATCTTTGTATTGACCCCTGATATATTATACATAGTTATTAGAGCGCCCCCTTGTTACAGTCCTGGTATAATAGATGATGGGAGAGATCTCTGTACTGACACCTGATATATTATACAAAGTTATTAGAGCGCCCCCTTGTTACTGTCCTGGATATAGTAGATGATGGGGGAGATCTCTGTACTGACCCCTGATATATCTATGCATATTTATTAGAGTGCCCTCTTGTTACAGTCCTGGGTATAATAGATGATGAGAGAGATCTCTGTACTGACCCCTGATATATCTGTACATAGTTATTAGAGCGCCCCCTTGTTACAGTCCTGGGTATAATAGATGATGGGAGAGATCTCTGTACTGACCCCTGATATATCTAGACATAGTTATTAGATCGCCCCCTTGTTACAGTCCTGGGTATAATTGATGATAGGAGAGATCTCTGTACTGACTCCTGATATATCTATACATCGTTATTAGAGCGCCCTCTTGTTACAGTCCTGGGTATAATAGATGTTGTGAGAGATCTCTGTACTGACCGCTGATATATTATACATAGTTATTAGAGCGCCCCCTTGTTACAGTCCTAGGTATAATAGATGATGGGAGTGATCTCTGTACTGACCCCTGATATATCTATACATAGTTATTAGAGCACCCCCTTGTTACAGTCCTGGGTGTAACAGATGATGGGAGAGATCTCCGTACTGACCCCTGATAGCTCTATACATAGTTATTAGAGCGCCCCCTGGTTACAGTCCTGGGTATAATAGATGATAGGAGAGATCTCTGTACTGACCCCTGATATATCTATACATAGTTATTAGAGCGCCCCCTTGTTACAGTCCTGGGTATAGTAGATGATGGGAGAGATCTCTGTACTGACCCCTGATATATCTATACATAGTTATTAGAGCGCCCCCTTGTTACAGTCCTGGGTATAATAGATGATGGGAGAGATCTCTGTACTGATCCCTGATATATCTATACATACGGTAGTTATTTGAGCGCCCCCTTGTTACAGTCCTGGGTATAATAGATGATGGGAGAGATCTCCGTACTGACCCCTGATATATCTATACATAGTTATTAGAGCACCCCCTTGTTACAGTCCTGGGTATAGTAGATGATGGGAGAGATCTCTGTACTGACCCCTGATATATCTATACATAGTTATTAGAGCGCCCCCTTGTTACAGTCCTGGGTATAATAGATGATGGGAGAGATCTCTGTACTGACCCCTGATATATTATACATAGTTATTAGAGCGCCCCCTTGTTACAGTCATGGGTATAATAGATGATGGGAGAGATCTCTGTACTGACCCCTGATATATTATACATAGTTATAAGACCACCCCCTTGTTACAGTCCTGGGTATAATAGATGATAGGAAAGATCTTTGTATTGACCCCTGATATATTATACATAGTTATTAGAGCGCCCCCTTGTTACAGTCCTGGTATAATAGATGATGGGAGAGATCTCTGTACTGACACCTGATATATTATACAAAGTTATTAGAGCGCCCCCTTGTTACTGTCCTGGATATAGTAGATGATGGGGGAGATCTCTGTACTGACCCCTGATATATCTATGCATATTTATTAGAGTGCCCTCTTGTTACAGTCCTGGGTATAATAGATGATGAGAGAGATCTCTGTACTGACCCCTGATATATCTGTACATAGTTATTAGAGCGCCCCCTTGTTACAGTCCTGGGTATAATAGATGATGGGAGAGATCTCTGTACTGACCCCTGATATATCTAGACATAGTTATTAGATCGCCCCCTTGTTACAGTCCTGGGTATAATTGATGATAGGAGAGATCTCTGTACTGACTCCTGATATATCTATACATAGTTATTAGATCGCTCCCTTGTTACAGTCCTGGGTGTAACAGATGATGGGAGAGATCGCTGTATTGACCCCTGATATATTATACATAGTTATTAGAGCGCCCCCTTGTTACAGTCCTGGGTATAATAGATGATGGGAGAGATCTCTGTACTGACCCCTGATATATCTATACATAGTTATTAGAGAGCCCCACTTGTTACAGTCCTGGGTATAATAGATGATGGGAGAGATCTCTGTACTGACCCCTGATATATCTAGACATAGTTATTAGATCGCCCCCTTGTTACAGTCCTGGGTATAATTGATGATAGGAGAGATCTCTGTACTGACTCCTGATATATCTATACATAGTTATTAGATCGCTCCCTTGTTACAGTCCTGGGTGTAACAGATGATGGGAGAGATCGCTGTATTGACCCCTGATATATTATACATAGTTATTAGAGCGCCCCCTTGTTACAGTCCTGGGTATAATAGATGATGGGAGAGATCTCTGTACTGACCCCTGATATATCTATACATAGGTATTAGAGCGCCCCCTTGTTACAGTCCTGGGTATAATAGATGATGGGAGAGATCTCTGTACTGACCCCTGATATATCTATACATAGTTATTAGAGCGCCCCCTTGTTACAGTCCTAGGTATAATAGATGATGGAGAGATCTCTGCACTGACCCCTGATAAATCTATACATAGTTATTAGAGCACCCCCGTGTTACAGTCTTGGGTATAATAGATGATGGGAGAGATCGCTGTATTGACCCCTGATATATTATACATAGTTATTAGAGCATCCCCTTGTTACAGTCCTGGGTATAATAGATGATGGAAGAGATCTCTGTACTGACCCCTGATATATCTATACATAGTTATTAGAGCGCCCCCTTGGTACAGTCCTGGGTATAATAGATGATGGGAGAGATCTCTGTACTGACTCCTGATATATTATACATAGTTATTAGAGCGCCCCCTTGGTACAGTCCTGGGTATAATAGATGATGGGAGAGATCTCTGTACTGACCCCTGATATATCTATACATAGTTATTAGAGCGCCCCTTGTTACAGTCCTGGGTATAATAGATGATGGGAGAGATCTCTGTATTGACCCCTGATACATCTGACAAATATTGGATATATCTGACCAATAAGGTGACTTCGAGCATTAGCCCCGTATCTGTCAGACTTCTAGCGTTGATCACCATACAGTTTAGAAGATTTTGGGTTTCTTTTAGATTACTTGTATCCCATCTAACTGTTCTGCCAGTTCTATCTATACTAGCCCCTCCCACCGCTCTGCCCCCATTCCTATTACTTAGTCCCAGGTCACCGTCTGACCCCTATCTCTCTAGTTTACCCCCCAGTCCTTAGGTTAAACACTCCTCCAGCCTTCTAGCCATCTTCTCCCCCAGCACAGCTGCCCCCTCCCCATTAAGATGCCGCCCGTCCCTACAGTAAAACCTGTAACCTACAGCAAAGTCAGCCCAGTTCTCCAGGAACCCGAAGCCCTCCTTCCTGCACCAACTCCGGAGCCACTTGTTTACCTCCCCGAGCTCCCGCTGCCTGGTGTGGCTCGTGGTACAGGTAATATTTCAGAAGATACAACTTTGGAGGTCCTCGCCCTGAGCGTACATCCTAGGTCTCTGTAATCATTTTTAAGGACCTTCCACCCACCTCTAATTTTGTCATTGGTGCCAATGTGCACCATGACCGCTGGATCCTCACCAGCTCCTCCCAGTAAACTGTCAACCCGATTCGCGATGTGCCAAACTTGAGTGCCAGGAAGACAACAGACCGATTGACGATCCCAGACTTAGTGGCAGATTACCCTGTCTGTCCCCCTTAATAGTTGAGTCCCCCGCTACGAGGACCTGTCCGGCGTGCCCTACGCTTCCCTTCTTACTAGAGCAGTGACCTCCCTGGCGGTCAGAGGACATTGCAGCGGTGCTAACCCTGTGATGGCGTCCATTACTGTGCAAGGACAAATTCACTATATTGATACAATGCTAGAAAATAACACAAGTACAGAAGCCAGTCGTCTTGTGGGGGGTGGGGTGGGGGGGGGGGGGGCGACAGGCTGACGTTGTGGCCTCAAAACGTCGGAAGGGAGGAGACAGAATCGGGAGAAGGATGAATTGTATAGCTCCAGAGGACGCTGCCACATGGACAAAGATCATCATCTGCCTGGATGGACCTAAGAGGGGTGATGTAGGCTGGTGCCCCCTACAAGAGGGGTGATCGCCCCCAGCCTACATCCACCTGGTGCCCCCTACAAGAGGGGTGATCGCCCCAGCCTACATCCACCTGGTGCCCCCTACAAGAGGGGTGATCGCCCCAGCCTACATCCACCTGGTGCCCCCCTACAAGAGGGGTGATCGCTCCCAGCCTACATCCACCTGGTGCCCCCCCTACAAGAGGGGTGATCGCCCCCAGCCAACATCGACCTGGTGCCCCCCTACAAGAGGGGTGATCACCCCAGCCTACATCCACCTAGTGCCCCCCTACAAGAGGGATGATCGGCCCAGCCTACATCCACCTGGTACCCCCCTGCAAGAGGGATGATCGTCCCAGCCTACATCCACCTGGTACCCCCCTGCAAGAGGGGTGATCGCCCCCAGCCTACATCCATCTGGTGCCCCCTATAAGAGGTGTGATCCCCCCCAGCCTACATCCACCTGGTGCCCCCTACAAGAGAGGTGATCGCCCCCAGCCTAATATCCACCTGTTGCCCCCCTGCAAGAGGGGTGATTACCCCAACCTACATCCACCTGGTGCCCCCCTACAAGAGGGATGATCGTCCCAGCCTACATCCACCTTGTGCCCCCCTACAAAAGGGATGATCGTCCCAGCCTACATCCACCTGGTACCCCCCTGCAAGAGGGGTGATTACCCCAACCTACATCCACCTGGTGCCCCCCTACAAGAGGGGTGATCGCCCTCAGCCTACATCCACCTGGTGCCCCCCTACAAGAGGGGTGATCGCCCTCAGCCTACATCCACCTTGTGCCCCCCTACAAGAGGGATGATCGCCCCCAGCCTACATCCACCTGTTGCCCCCCTGCAAGAGGGGTGATTACCCCAACCTACATCCACCTGGTGCCCACCTACAAGAGGGGTGATCGCCCTCAGCCTACATCCACCTTGTGCCCCCCTACAAGAGGGATGATCGTCCCAGCCTACATCCCCCTGGTACCCCCCTGCAAGAGGGGTGATCGCCCCCAGCCTACATCCATCTGGTGCCCCCTATAAGAGGTGTGATCCCCCCAGCCTACATCCACCTGGTGCCCCCTACAAGAGGGGTGATCGCCCCCAGCCTACATCCACCTGTTGCCCCCCTGCAAGAGGGGTGATTACCCCAACCTACATCCACCTGGTGCCCCCCTACAAGAGGGATGATCTTCCCAGCCTACATTCACCTGGTACCCCCCTGCAAGAGGGGTGATCGCCCTCAGCCTACATCCACCTTGTGCCCCTCTACAAGAGGGGTGATCGCCCCCCAGCCTACATCCACTTATTGCCCCCCTACAAGAGGGATGATCGTCCCAGCCTACATCCACCTGGTACCCCCCTGCAAGAGGGGTGATCGCCCCCAGCCTACATCCATCTGGTGCCCCGTATAAGAGGTGTGATCGCCCCCAGCCTACATCCACCTGGTGCCCCCCTGCAAGAGCGGTGATTACCCCAACCCACATCCATCTGGTGCCCCCTATAAGAGGTGTGATTGCCCCCAGCCTACATCCACCTGGTGCCCCCCTGCAAGAGGGGTGATTACCCCAACCCACATCCATCTGGTGCCCCCTATAAGAGGTGTGATCGCCCCAGCCTACATCCACCTGGTGCCCCCTATAAGAAGGGTGATCGCCCCCAGCCTACATCCACCTGGTGCCCCCTATAAGAAGGGTGATCGCCCCCAGCCTACATCCACTTAGTGCCCCCCTACAAGAGGGATGATCGTCCCAGCCTACATCCACCTGGTACCCCCCTGCAAGAGGGGTGATCGCCCCCAGCCTACATCCATCTGGTGCCCCCTATAAGAGGTGTGATCGTCCCCAGCCTACATCCACCTGGTGCCCCCTACAAGAGGGGTGATTGCCCCCAGCCTACATCCACCTGGTGCCCCCCTGCAAGAGGGGTGATTACCCCAACCTACATCCACCTGGTGCCCCACTACAAGAAGGGTGATCACCCCAGCCTACATCCACCTGGTGCCCAGCTACAAGAGAGGTGATCATCCCAACCTACATCCACCTGGTAACCCCCTAAAAGTTGGTCAAAGCTCTGTTCGATCGCATAGGTTGTGTGTAGCGAAGGCAGACCATGACCAGTTATTTTTGCACATCTGGGTGTTACACGGATGTGTCATTCGCAGGCACGGACAGCACCCAACAGACATCATTGTCCTCTATTAGGACCCATCAAAGTGTCTGCTGTGCCTTCAGAAAAATAGTGCTGCTTTCAATGCTATTTTTTGCTGTCAATTACAAAAGCTGTCAATCCCTGCGTGTGAGGGGGAGCAGGAGGTCAATCCTTGCATGTGAGGGAGAGCAGGAGGTCAATCCCTGCATGTGAGGGGGAGCAGGAGGTCAATCCCTGCATGTGAGGGGGAGCAGGAGGTCAATCCCTGCATGTGAGGGGGAGCAGGAGGTCAATCCCTGCATGTGAGGGGGAGCAGGAGGTCAATCCCTGCATGTGAGAGGGAGCAGGAGGTCAATCCCTGCATGTGAGGGGGAGCAGGAGGTCAATCCCTGCATGTGAGAGGGAGCAGGAGGTCAATCCCTGCATGTGAGGGGGAGCAGGAGGTCAATCCCTGCATGTGAGGGGGAGCAGGAGGTCAATCCCTGCATGTGAGGGGGAGCAGGAGGTCAATCCCTGCATGTGAGGGGGAGCAGCAGCTGCCGACTTCTTCCGTCCGTTTTTGGAAATGCTCAGTCACATAGATAACTGCATATTTCTGAGTGCGGTCTCCGCCTGCATCCTGTAGCGCTCGGACCAGCAGAACCTGACAGATCTGCACCCATACCGCGTCTGTTTCTGATGCATTGTGGGGGTTCATGCGCTACTGGACCCCTGATGAAAGCCCTGACGGTGCGGGGAGCCATCTGCAGCATAGAAGGGCGGAAGAGATATACCAACCACCAGGGCTGGGGGCAGATTGTGGGGCACATGAGGAATTATTATAGATGGAACACTCAATAAAATGTAGCGGCTTCATTAATGCAGTGTAATAATGGGAAGAGTGCAGGCGCAGCCGCAGCGCCCTCTGCTGCCGAGGATTTCCCCAGCCACATATTCACATAGCAGGTGAGGGGGCTTAAAGGAAAACCTAGAGAACAGGCTAATAAAACCTTGTAAATTGCTTACAGCCATCTATTCTGTAGATTGAAATAAAACATTACATGAGAGTTGAACTTCGTCGTTCTTTGGTGCTTCTTGTGCGCTCGCCGGATTACAGACTGGGTGCATACGGAGTGCGGTTAGTGCTGCTCTGTCAGGTTTATGTCCTTTACGTGTCACCGAAGAAGGTAGAAAGTGTGGCTAACCAGCTAGTCATCGCCTGTCAGATGATGCGGATAGAACGCTGTGAGATCCCGCTTACCTGAACTGTCCTTTATCTCCACTTTGTAGCAGAGTATGAAGAAGGATAAAGAAGGGGAGGAGAAGTGGAAGCGCCGCGGGCTGTCCAGCATCTTGGGTCCTCCACGACGGCCGAGTCGGCAAGACAGCAATGCAAGTAAGTATGTTTTAGCCTTTCTGTGTGATGATCAGAGCGCAGCTCGGAGTGTGAGGTTGTAGTGTGTGCCGGCGGACGAAGCCTGGAGCTCAGTGACCAGGAGGTATACCCGAGCCGCATGTCCTCCATGATGTCGCCGATCGCACACGTTCCAGCTCTGGGAACAGAAGCGGGTATAGATACGTATGTGTGGCTTGGTTTATCTTTTTCTCCGTCCGCCCTTTCAGCCGCTCCCCAGCCGATGTGCGGACTTGCGTAGGACAGGAGACATGGGGTCTCAGCCCCTGGGGTGGATTGTTCTAAAACAATACATCGATTTATCGCTAAGGCCAAGCGGTATCACTGCTGACGGCCCATATTAGTACAATGATTAAAGGGGTTGTCCCGCGGCAGCAAGTGGGTCTATACACTTCTGTATGGCCATATTAATGCACTTTGTAATGTACATTGTGCATTAATTATGAGCCATACAGAAGTTATAAGAAGTTTTTCACTTACCTGCTCCGTTGCTGGCGTCCTCGTTTCCATGGAGCCGACTAATTTTCGCCGTCTAATGGCCAAATTAGCCGCGCTTGCGCAGTCCGGGTCTTCTTCTTTTCTCAATGGGGCCGCTCGTGCAGGATGCCGGCTCCGTGTAGCTCCGCCCCGTCACGTGCCGATTTCAGCCAATCAGGAGGCTGGAATCGGCAATGGACCGCACAGAAGCCCTGCGGTCCACCGAGGGTGAAGATCCCGGCGGCCATCTTCAGCAGGTAAGTAAGAAGTCACCAAAGCGCGGGGATTCAGGTAAGCACTCTCCAGTGTTCTTTTTTAACCCCTGCATCGGGGTTGTCTCGCGCCGAACGGGGGGGGGGGGGGGGGGGTTGAAAAAAAACAAAAAAAAACGTTTCGGCGCGGGACAACCCCTTTAATGAGTTTGGCGGTTGGGTTCCAGCTGTTTGAGTGAGAGGCAAACGCTGCAAAACCCGTCACCAGCCGTCCGTAAAGTTAAATATCCACCGTCCATCCTCTTTACATCTTCCCTCTGTGGTTTGCACCTGAGTCTTATTTTTTTGCTGTTCTGTGGCCTCAATGTCACCAGTAAGGCTGCAACCTCCCTGCAATACTGTGTATTCACGTCTGTCCACAGAGCTCTGCCCATTATGTTTCTTCTTTGTGTTATACACCGGGGAAGTTAGAGAGTCCTTCAGTGACTGCTGGCATAGCTGGGGGCAGGCCTGCCGTGACTGGTGGCGGAGCTGGGGGCAGGCCTGCCGTGACTGCTGGCATAGCTGGGGGCAGGCCTGCCGTGACTGGTGGCGGAGCTGGGGGCAGGCCTGCCGTGACTGCTGGTGGAGCGGGGGGCAGGCCTGCCGTGACTGCTGGTGGAGCTGGGGGCAGGCCTGCCGTGACTGCTGGCGGAGCTGGGGGCAGGCCTGCCGTGACTGCTGGCGGAGCTGGGGGCAGGCCTGCCGTGACTGCTGGCGGAGCTGGGGGCAGGCCTGCCGTGACTGCTGGCGGAGCTGGGGGCAGGCCTGCCGTGACTGCTGGCGGAGCTGGGGGCAGGCCTGCCGTGACTGCTGGCGGAGCTGGGGGCAGGCCTGCCGTGACTGCTGGCGGAGCTGGGGGCAGGCCTGCCGTGACTGCTGGCGGAGCTGGGGGCAGGCCTGCCGTGACTGCTGGCGGAGCTGGGGGCAGGCCTGCCGTGACTGCTGGCGGAGCTGGGGGCAGGCCTGCCGTGACTGCTGGCGGAGCTGGGGGCAGGCCTGCCGTGACTGCTGGCGGAGCTGGGGGCAGGCCTGCCGTGACTGCTAGGAGTGTGTACGAGACAGCACTTTTTACTACTAGAAGGGGGAGGAGTGACGTTACTAACTGAAGAGCTTTGCTGTGAGCCCCATAGACTAGTATAGAGATCTGCTCACCAACTTCCCTTCCAAGCAGTAGATGCTGCCATGACCCCGGTGAGCGCGCACTCCTTTCTGTATCTCGTCTTGTTCCACTTACTGTATTGTTTGTCTTTTCTTGCCCTAGTTTCCAGAGCCTTGCAAATGCAGAAACACCCGAAGCACTTATCAACATCGTCGTCCAGCAGCCCCGAGCCGGCGGACAGCAGACTGCGTTCTAGTGGTGGCTCTGTGGATGGACACGATTCTTCCTTCAGCCCTTTTTCTTCTCCTCCCCATAATAATTCTTCCGCTTACAGCTCCCCCGATGGTACGAGGGAATCGGAGGGAGGTGAGTACAAGGCTGTGTGGTACCACCATGATTCCCCGGCAGCACGCCCGCTGTCTTGGGGTCATACGGGGTCCGATCGCTCCTTCACTCCCTGTATTCAGTCACGTGCTCACCTGCACCTCAAAAACATCTCCCCAATCTAACTGTGCAGACATCAATCGCTGATCTGCTCTATTCCTGGCTGCTGTAACACCTACTGATCGCCCTCCCCTCTCCAATCCATCCTCAATGCAGCAGCCCTGCATATCTGTCTGTCCAACCATTACAACCATGCCTCTTGCCTGTGCCAGTCACTGCACCGATGCCTCCGCTCTGTGCCAGTCACTGCACCGATGCCTCCGCTCTGTGCCAGTCACTGCACCGATGCCTCCGCCCTGTGCCAGCCACTACACCAATGCCTCCGCCCTGTGCCAGCCACTGCACCGATGCCTCCGCCCTGTGCCAGCCACTGCACCGGTGCTTCCGCCCTGTGCCAGCCACTGCACCGATGCCTCCGCCCTGTGCCAGCCACTGCACCGATGCCTCCGCCCTGTGCCAGCCACTGCACCGATGCCTCCGCCCTGTGCCAGCCACTGCACCGATGCCTCCGCCCTGTGCCAGCCACTGCACCGGTGCCTCCGCCCTGTGCCAGCCACTGCACCGGTGCCTCCGCCCTGTGCCAGCCACTGCACCGGTGCCTCCGCCCTGTGCCAGCCACTGCACCGGTGCCTCCGCCCTGTGCCAGCCACTGCACCGGTGCCTCCGCCCTGTGCCAGCCACTGCACCGGTGCCTCCGCCCTGTGCCAGCCACTGCACCGGTGCCTCCGCCCTGTGCCAGCCACTGCACCGGTGCCTCCGCCCTGTGCCAGCCACTGCACCGGTGCCTCCGCCCTGTGCCAGCCACTGCACCGGTGCCTCCGCCCTGTGCCAGCCACTGCACCGGTGCCTCCGCCCTGTGCCAGCCACTGCACCGATGCCTCCGCCCTGTGCCAGCCACTGCACCGATGCCTCCGCCCTGTGCCAGCCACTGCACCGATGCCTCCGCCCTGTGCCAGCCACTGCACCGATGCCTCCGCCCTGTGCCAGCCACTGCACCGATGCCTCCGCCCTGTGCCAGCCACTGCACCGATGCCTCCGCCCTGTGCCAGCCACTGCACCGATGCCTCCGCCCTGTGCCAGCCACTGCACCGATGCCTCCGCCCGCCACTGCACCGATGCCTCCGCCCGCCACTGCACCGATGCCTCCGCCCGCCACTGCACCGATGCCTCCGCCCGCCACTGCACCGATGCCTCCGCCCGCCACTGCACCGATGCCTCCGCCCGCCACTGCACCGATGCCTCCGCCCGCCACTGCACCGATGCCTCCACCCTGTGCCAGCCACTGCACCGATGCCTCCACCCTGTGCCAGCCACTGCACCGATGCCTCCTCCCTGTGCCAGCCATTGCTTCCACCCTATGCCAGCCACTGTATTGATGCCTCCACACTGTGCCAGCCACTGCACAATGCTTCCTCCCTGTGCCAGCCACTGCACCGATGCCTCCTCCCTGTGCCAGCCATTGCTTCCACCCTATGCCAGCCACTGTATTGATGCCTCCACACTGTGCCAGCCACTGCACAGATGCTTCCTCCCTGTGTCAACTACTTCACCGATGCCTCCTCCCTGTGCCGGCCCATTGTAGAATACAATAGAACGTTATGACTGTCATCCATAATGCTCTCCACCATGCTGCACCGCCCTGTTCCTCCTCCCTCATCTCTTCCTTACTACCTGCGCTCACCTCTCTGATAATGACCTTACACTAAATTCCTCTTTAATTTGAACTTCCCACTCCCGTCTCCAAGACTTCTGCTGAGCTTCTCCAGTTCTCCGCAATGCGCTACCCCGGACAATTGTGTTGAACCCTAAAAATACAACTATTTATGGCGTCTGATTGTAACCTGTGATCTCACGCTTCACCATTTGCCCTTCTACATTCTCCCTCAGATCCTAACATCCTACAGTATCCCCCCATACACCCCAATACACCCCATATCTGTACACACAGCGGTTGGCGAGCTTTATGTTTACTACCCTATTTTTCTCTCCTAGGCATGAGATTCATCGCAGAGGGGTCTCATTTCAGCGACTCTTGTGATGGAAGTTCCCGGACTTCGGGGTCCCTCTTTGACTTCCCATCTTCTCCACTGGAACTTTTGCAAGAAGAAGTGAAGGACAATGATCGGTAGTAATGGCTGGGAATATCTTGTTGTGGGGGAGGAAACGTCTGTACGGTAGAGATTGGGGTGTACTATGAATCCCCTAAAGTGGGAGACCACAGAGACCCCTACCAATACTGAGAATGAGGGTCCCGTGCCCCCTCTCCTCACTGTGGTGGATGCCGTGATCCCACAGTTTAGCAGGAGGTTGAATGGAGCAGCGGTTGAGTGTGCACAGTGCTGCTCCATTCATCTTCCATGGGATTGCTGGAGCGGACTACTTGTATTTGGCTGTTTCCGTCAGCCTCATTGAATGGAATGGAGTGGCACGGCACCGCTTCATTCATAAAGGGGGAGGCGGGACTCGCAGTCTTGTGATTAATGGAATGACCATGGTCTTGTGGATAGGGGGGAGCAAGGTAAAATCCTGAGATAACCCCTTTAACCCCTTGAGTGGCGGGTTTCCTACCACCATGTCGTGCCCATCAGGGCAGGTTTTTTAAATGGGCCAATCATTTAATTTCAACTAATTTTGCAGTCGTGTTCCAAGAGCCATAACTTTTTCAGTTTTCCATTGACATGGCCATATGAGGGCTTGTTTTTTGCTGGAGAAGTTGTACTTTTTGATGGCATATATAATGTATTGCCTAACTTTTGTGAAAAAATTTGTAGGGAGATTAGGGAAAAAAGTAATACAAGTTAAATCGCCCTCCTTTTGCCATATCTGTAATAAAAAAAATCTAAATCACAAAAGAAAAATACATATTTGGTATCGCCGCGTCCGTGAATGTCTGATCTATCAAAATAGTGCATTATTTACCCCCCACGGTGAACGTAATCCGAAAAAAAATAAAGAATGCCAGAAATGCACTTTTTCAGTCACCCTGTCTCCCAGAAAAAATGCAATGAAAAGCGATCAAAAAGTCGTATGTATTCCAAAATGGTACCAACGTTAACTACAGGGCGTCCCGCAAACAATGAGCCCCGCTCAAGTACGTTGATGGAAAAAAGTTATTGCGCAGAAGATGCAGCAGAAAATAATTTTTAAAAATTAAATGTTTTTGAAAAAAAATCCAAGTGCTACAGTAAAAAAAAGTATAGACATTTGGCATCGCAGTAATCGCACCGACCCGTAGAATAAAGTTATCAGGTCATCTTTGTTGCAGTTTGTGCGCCGTAGAAACAAAACGCACTAAAGGATGGTGGAATGTCATTTTTCTTTCATTTTACTCCACTTAGATTTTTGTTACAGTTTTTCAGTACATTATATGGTACATTATATAGCACCATTGAAAAATATAACTCATTCCGCAAAAAACACCAAGCCCTCATACAGCGACGTCGATGGAAAAATAAAGGAGTTACGATTTTTTAAACAGGGGGAGGAAAAAAAGAAATGGGGAAAGAAGAAAAAAAGGGACCGTGTCATTAAGGGGTTAAATAATGTACTAACGTCCGTCTCTGGGTCATTACGACACACGGATACCATATGTGTAATTTTATTTTTAATTGTTCACAAAGTAAAGGGAGACAAGTGTTTTTAATTTAATTTATTTAATTTTTTAAAATAATTTTTTACTTTATTTTTATTTTTGTCCTTTTAGGGGACTTCCACAGAGATCCATCATGACTCCCTGATCACATTCCGGGGGTCCCATGGTAACAGCCCTTTACATGCTGCAGTCACATAGACTGCAGCATGTAAAGGGTTAACACAGCAGAGATCAGAAGTTTTCTCTGATCTCTGCTGTAAGAGCTGGTACCTAGTTGTCCTCTCACAGCCAAGAACCAGCTCTCCCTGCAACAGGGACCATCGGCTTGCTTCTGACAAGCCGATGGTCTCTATGGCAACCTGTAAACAAAGCAGGAGATTGCCGGCATATCGGCAATATCTTCCTGCTTCTCATTGTCCTGCTTTGTTCTCTGTGGGTCTGTGCAGGCAGAGCACACTGTCACAGCTTGTGGCATTGTGCTCTGCAGCTCCCATAGTGATACATAGCCCGGAAATCTTCCGGGCTATATCGCTATGAGCAGTGGAGCTCGTCCCGGAAAATTTCCGGGCGTGCCACTCAAGGGGTTAAGGCAGGGAGGCCACGATATAGATGTTCGGGAATAACTTATTTGTTAGTTGTCATTTGTGTGGAAACAAATTTATTTTATTTTTTCATCCACAGATTCAGTGACCACGGCACGCCAAAACCACCACGAAAGTGAGTTGTTCTGCCTTGATTGGAACTTGTTTTCTTGCATGTTCACACGTAGCAGAAATGTTACGGATTCCCCATAGCGCCGAATTCTAAAGCAAAATCTGCAACATTTCTGCATCAAAAGCAGTCAAAAGCCAGACCGTTGGTGCAGCCGCTTACAATCAGCATCCCCTCGGGGCAGCACACGGAGCAGAGCTCATCCTCACCTGGCAGCCATTAATAAGCGCCGCGGATGCCAGGTAGGTGATGCGGCCAAGGGCTTGGTAGCGGCTGAGGGCTGCTCTGTGTGCTGCGGTAAGGGGCTGTTGACTGTGAAGTGAGAGGAATGGCAGATCTGCGTCCGATTGTCAAAATACATACAGTATATAATACAATGTATTTTAAAAGAGAATCCGCAGCATTTCGGCTGCGAGTGACGAACCATTATAGACGAAGCAGAGCTAATAAAAAGCGAAAAAGTAAATGGGGAAACACATAGACACAACGTTGGTGATTACCAGTCTAGACGTCACATTAAGTATATCACCGCTATCTCCTCCTATTCTACAGTCTAGTAAAGGGGCAGCCTGGTATACATTCTGCTTTTACAGTCATGTACACTTCATACTCGCTGCTCCCCACATGTCCCCTGCCGACAGCTCTGGTTCTCCTCACTGACATGCCTACAGGCTGCAGCAGCGTGTTTACAGAACATCACAGGCTGCTGCAGCCTGTACACAAGACATTAGCAAGGCCTGGAGCTGTCGGCGAGGGGCGCGCCAGGAGAGGCCAGTATGACCTGCTTTATGTTTAATATGGGGAATGGCGAAAACTTTTGTCGGGCGACCCTTTAAAGTCGGCAGCTTGGTGACCGACTACTTCTAATAGAACTCGGTTATGCTCTGGACCCGCCTGTTGTGACAAAGAAGTGAAATGTGTTTATTACTAAAATGGCAACAAACTGACGCCAAATGTAAGTGCTGAATACTAAAATTATAACTGATCACATAATACAAGTGATCCTAAACTTAACCAAAAGGATCTGCACCCACCTGCTTTACCACTGCGCCCAGATGCCACCTAGATGCCAGGTCAGGGAGACGGGCCTAAAACCTTGTTGAAGTTTGAGGTTTTGAGCAGTAATGGCGGCATCAGTCATGAAGTCACGTGTCTTCCCATCGTGTGCGCACACGTATGTAGTCTGTGGGATGAATGGAGCAGCAGTTTTGTGGGCCGACGCCATCAGAGTGCTGAAGAAGGCAAGTATGAGAGGCATCTCCGGACTCGGCGCTCAAGTTTTATTACCTTTATTTTTGAAAGAATAGGAAAAACTTTTTTCTCTTATCTTTCTCCTTTTTTTGTTATCATCCCCAAAGGGTACTTGAACTTGCGATCGTTTGATCGCTCATACAGTATAATGTAATACCATAGTGTTACATTCTAGAGTATTCTGATGGCTTGTTAGGCATTCATTCCTGGAAGCCCTGGGCTACAATGACAACCAAACGGCCCCCTGCGATCTTATTGTGAGGGGGCCGATCAGGACTCTCCAACGCCTATTGGGGGATTTAAATGCCACCGTCGGGATTGACAGCAGCATTTCTTAGGGTTATTACCTGTGATCAGCGTGAGCGCTGATTGCGGCTGTTGCAGACAGCTAGCACCTGCCTTGTATGCAGCGAGATACCCTCCTGATCCCGCTATATACAAACCCTGCGCCCAAAACAGATAACTGTACATCCTTCTCGGTCGAAGGGGTTAAGTATTGCAAATACTTGGCGCTCCCGCCGCTGTCACATGGGCTCCGTGCTGTGGATGATGCCGCCATCTGTCTCACTCGTCCCTAAAGAGTGCCGGCGTCTTCTGAAATGTGTCCCATGTTTCCATCTATTCCCAAAAATAGAACTGGGAGAGCTTGGAACCTGAACGCTCCATCGCTGCGGCGGACGTACACTACAAGTACTGACTCTCCTTCTGACTCCATCTTTCAGGTTGGACAGCTTGGGCTTTGGAGACACTCAGAGCGATGATGAACACCATGATCAAGACCTGGAGATGGATCCCCCCAACTGGCAGCAGCTGGTCAGCAGAGACGTCTTACAGGGACTGAAGCCACATGAGATCAAACAGCAAGAAGTCATCCATGGTAAGAATGTCCCCAGGGGCTGTGAGCCCAGCAGGGGGCGTAAGGACACCATGACAGCTCAAGCCGTCCGTTACATGACTCTGGGGGTCTGTGATGTGCGCTCTCCTTCCTGCCGCGCTGTTTGACTTATGCACCTTCTGTATCCCTCTTGATGGGTAACTCCTGACCGGTACAGCCGCTAGTGTACGGCACACGGCTGCGCCACACAATCAATGCCCTGACCGCACATAATGTCTTCTGTTTTATGTGGAAGTGCAGTTTTATGCTGCATTAAACAGTTAGACGGTTACGGCCGAGATATGAAACAGAAAATGAAAATTCCCGCATAATGCTTCCCTAGAGCAGAATATATGCAGCATCGTGATTTAACAGCAGCCAAAATAATGTCACACCGCAGCGGCGCACATCCAGCAGTCTAGACGCAGCGCTGCTCTCTGCGGAGGATGCAGTTGGCGGATGTTGTCCTCAAGTTTTGATCAGGCTGGACAACTGTGGACTATTTAATGGTTGTGAGATCAGTAGACATTAGGTGTTTCTTCATCACTGCCCTCTGGACATCCTCGGAGCGCAGCAACCGCACTTGGCGCCCCTCAGTTATATAGAGCCAGATGTTGGCGCCCTTAGTTATATAGAGCCAGATGTTGGCACCCCTCAGTTATATAGAGCCAGATGTTGGCTCCCCTTAGGTATATAGAGCCAGATGTTGGCACCCCTCAGTTATATAGAGCCAGATGTTGGCGCCCCTCGGTTATATAGGGCCAGATGTTGGCTCCCCTCGGTTATATAGAGCCAGATGTTGGCTCCCCTCGGTTATATAGAGCCAGATGTTGGCTCCCCTCGGTTATATAGAGCGAGATGTTGGCGCCCCTCGGTTATATAGAGCGAGATGTTGGCGCCCCTCGGTTATATAGAGCGAGATGTTGGCGCCCCTCGGTTATATAGAGCGAGATGTTGGCGCCCCTCGGTTATATAGAGCGAGATGTTGGCGCCCCTCGGTTATATAGAGCGAGATGTTGGCGCCCCTCGGTTATATAGAGCGAGATGTTGGCGCCCCTCGTTTATATAGAGCGAGATGTTGGCGCCCCTCGGTTATATAGAGCGAGATGTTGGCGCCCCTCGGTTATATAGAGCGAGATGTTGGCGCCCCTCGGTTATATAGAGCGAGATGTTGGCGCCCCTCGGTTATATAGAGCGAGATGTTGGCGCCCCTCGGTTATATAGAGCGAGATGTTGGCGCCCCTCGGTTATATAGAGCGAGATGTTGGCGCCCCTCGGTTATATAGAGCGAGATGTTGGCGCCCCTCGGTTATATAGAGCGAGATGTTGGCGCCCCTCGGTTATATAGAGCCAGATGTTGGCGCCCCTCGGTTATATAGAGCCAGATGTTGGCGCCCCTCGGTTATATAGAGCCAGATGTTGGCGCCCCTCGGTTATATAGAGCCAGATGTTGGCGCCCCTCGGTTATATAGAGCGAGATGTTGGCGCCCCTCGGTTATATAGAGCCAGATGTTGGCGCCCCTTAGTTATATTGAGCCAGATGTTGGCGCCCCTCGGTTATATAGAGCCAGATGTTGGGGCCCCTTAGTTATATAGAGCGAGATGTTGGCACCCCTTAGTTATATAGGGCCAGATGTTGGCGCCCCCCCCCCCCCTCCCCCCCCCGGTATATAGAGCCAGATTTTGGCGCCCCTTAGTTTATATAGAGGCAGATGTTGGCGCCCCTCGGTTATATAGAGCGAGATGTTGGCGCCCCTCGGTTATATAGAGCGAGATGTTGGCGCCCCTCGGTTATATAGAGCGAGATGTTGGCGCCCCTCGGTTATATGGAGCGAGATGTTGGCGCCCCTCGGTTATATAGAGCGAGATGTTGGCGCCCCTCGGTTATATAGAGCGAGATGTTGGCGCCCCTCGGTTATATAGAGCGAGATGTTGGCGCCCCTCGGTTATATAGAGCGAGATGTTGGCGCCCCTCGGTTATATAGAGCGAGATGTTGGCGCCCCTCGGTTATATAGAGCGAGATGTTGGCGCCCCTCGGTTATATAGAGCCAGATGTTGGCGCCCCTCGGTTATATAGAGCCAGATGTTGGCGCCCCTCGGTTATATAGAGCCAGATGTTGGCGCCCCTCGGTTATATAGAGCCAGATGTTGGCGCCCCTCGGTTATATAGAGCCAGATGTTGGCGCCCCTCGGTTATATAGAGCCAGATGTTGGCGCCCCTCGGTTATATAGAGCCAGATGTTGGCGCCCCTCGGTTATATAGAGCCAGATGTTGGCGCCCCTCGGTTATATAGAGCCAGATGTTGGCGCCCCTCGGTTATATAGAGCCAGATGTTGGCGCCCCTCGGTTATATAGAGCCAGATGTTGGCGCCCCTCGGTTATATAGAGCCAGATGTTGGGGCCCCTCGGTTATATAGAGCGAGATGTTGGGGCCCCTCGGTTATATAGAGCCAGATGTTGGCGCCCCTTAGTTATATTGAGCCAGATGTTGGCGCCCCTTAGTTATATTGAGCCAGATGTTGGCGCCCCTTAGTTATATTGAGCCAGATGTTGGCGCCCCTCAGTTATATAGAACGAGATGTTGGGGCCCTTTGTTATATAGAGCGAGATGTTGGCACCCCTCAGTTATATAGAGCGAGATGTTGGCGCCCCTCGGTTATATAGAGCGAGATGTTGGCGCCCCTCGGTTATATAGAGCGAGATGTTGGCGCCCCTCGGTTATATAGAGCGAGATGTTGGCGCCCCTCGGTTATATAGAGCGAGATGTTGGCGCCCCTCGGTTATATAGAGCGAGATGTTGGCGCACCTCGGTTATATAGAGCGAGATGTTGGCGCCCCTCGGTTATTTAGAGCGAGTTGTTGGCGCCCCTTAGTAATATAGAGCCAGATGTTGGCACCCCTCAGTTATATAGAGCGAGATGTTGGCGCCCCTTAGTTATATAGAGCGAGATGTTGGCGCCCCTTAGTAATATAGAGCCAGATGTTGGCGTCCCTCAGTTATATAGAGCGAGATGTTGGCGCCCCTCAGTAATATAGAGCCAGATGTTGGCGCCCCTCGGTTATATAGAGCGAGATGTTGGCGCTCCTCAATTATATAGAGCGAGATGTTGGCGCCCCTTAGTAATATAGAGCCAGATGTTGGGGCCCCTCGGTTATATAGAGCGAGATGTTGGCGCCCCTCAGTTATATAGAGCGAGATGTTGGCGCCCCTCGTCTGTATAGAGCCAGATGTTGGCGCCCCTCGTTTGTATAGAGCCAGATGTTGGCGCCCCTCGTTTGTATAGAGCCAGATGTTGGCGCCCCTCGTTTGTATAGAGGCAGATGTTGGCGCCCCTCGTTTGTATAGAGGCAGATGTTGGCGCCCCTCGTTTGTATAGAGGCAGATGTTGGCGCCCCTCGTTTGTATAGAGGCAGATGTTGGCGCCCCTCGTTTGTATATAGCCAGATGTTGGCGCCCCTCGTTTGTATAGAGGCAGATGTTGGCGCCCCTCGTTTGTATAGAGGCAGATGTTGGCGCCCCTCGTTTGTATAGAGGCAGATGTTGGCGCCCCTCGTTTGTATAGAGGCAGATGTTGGCGCCCCTCGTTTGTATAGAGGCAGATGTTGGCGCCCCTCGGTTGTATAGAGGCAGATGTTGGCGCCCCTCGGTTATATAGAGCGATATGTTGGCGCCCCTCGGTTATATAGAGCGAGATGTTGGCGCCCCTCGGTTATATAGAGCGAGATGTTGGCGCCCCTCGTTTGTATAGAGGCAGATGTTGGCGCCCCTCGTTTGTATAGAGGCAGATGTTGGCGACCCTCTGTTGTATAGAGGCAGATGTTGGCGCCCCTCGTTTGTAGAGAGGCAGATGTTGGCGCCCCTCTGTTGTAGAGAGGCAGATGTTGGCGCCCCTCTGTTGTAGAGAGGCAGATGTTGGCGCCCCTCTGTTGTAGAGAGGCAGATGTTGGCGCCCCTCGTTTGTATAGAGGCAGATGTTGGCGCCCCTCGTTTGTATAGAGGCAGATGTTGGCGCCCCTCGTTTGTATAGAGGCAGATGTTGGCACCCCTCGGTTGTATAGAGGCAGATGTTGGCGCCCCTCGGTTATATAGAGCGATATGTTGGCGCCCCTCGGTTATATAGAGCGAGATGTTGGCGCCCCTCGGTTATATAGAGCGAGATGTTGGCGCCCCTCGTTTGTATAGAGGCAGATGTTGGCGCCCCTCGTTTGTATAGAGGCAGATGTTGGCGCCCCTCTGTTGTATAGAGGCAGATGTTGGCGCCCCTCTGTTGTATAGAGGCAGATGTTGGCGCCCCTCGGTTGTAGAGAGGCAGATGTTGGCGCCCCTCGGTTGTAGAGAGGCAGATGTTGGCGCCCCTCGGTTGTAGAGAGGCAGATGTTGGCGCCCCTCGGTTGTAGAGAGGCAGATGTTGGCGCCCCTCGGTTGTAGAGAGGCAGATGTTGGCGCCCCTCGGTTGTAGAGAGGCAGATGTTGGCGCCCCTCGGTTGTAGAGAGGCAGATGTTGGCGCCCCTCGGTTGTCCGACCTCCATTACATAGCGGGCGATGGCAGTCTTTAACGTTTGCTGGGTCTCTTTAGACACTGCTTCACGTGACTGGTATTGGCGAGGATTGCTGACTTCATCATTCCTTCTCTTTCACAGAGCTGTTCTACACAGAGCGAGCGCACGTCCGCACGCTAAATGTGCTCAACCAAGTCTTCCACCAAAGAGTGATCCGAGAAAGCCTCTTAACGCCGGCCGAGACGCGAAGTGTGTTCTCCAATCTGGAGGAGATCTTGGAGCTTCATGGTGAGTAGAGCCCTTGTGTTGTGCGCGGCCACGTGGCGTGGGCACTGCTGCGGGCCCAATAATGACCAGCGTACGAGTCCGGCCTTTATTTCTGTGTGTAGATGGCCGGTGTTTACCGGGTTAACATGTCCTCTTATTCTACAATATACTATCAGTAAAGCCCCGAGTGCCGAAGAATCCCCCAGACTGTAGAGAACCATCGTCGGGGATGAAACGGGAAACTGCTGAAGCGCTTGTAGGTTGATGATCGTGATTGGTATAATCCTGCAGCCCCGCAGCCCCTCTCTGTTACCCAACAGGTCTATGCTTTTAGGATGGTGTTTCTTTCTGGTTTTCTTGTCCCTTTGCTCCAGTTATATCAGTTATTTACACATTGGTCATCGGTATTGAACGCTTCCTTAGTATATAGCGCTTTGTGGCAAAGATTTTGCCAGAATCGGCAAGCATCTGGTTCTTGGACAATATGAGCTTTAGATAATCGGTGCCAGGGCCAGTACTCTTATATCCTCCAGATATGCCATAAATGTCCGATTGGTCCCTCCTCTGGGTCACGCACTTATTCCTAAAACAAGGGCCCTTTAGTTCCTTCCGGCCTACCTCTACATTGGCTGCAGCATCCAGGCTCCAATAGGTGCGGAGCCCCCTGTGCTACAGTGCCTGTCGCCATCTTTTTGCAGCCCTCTTTAAGGGTGCCACAAGGTAGTGCCGCTCACACTGATCGTAGTGATATGTCTGCTGCGGGGATCTGTGCAGGACCTCTGGAGGTACTTGCATTTTATTAGTAGCAGCACCTGCAAAGAGGACTGCAAGAAGTAGTCCCTGAAAAATAAGTCCCCAGTTCTGCTTGGCACAGGGTGGATATCATAGGAGGCTTTGTGAACCCGCGCTGACGGTTCATCATCTAATTAGTTGCCGACGGTTCATCATCTAATTAGTTGCCGACGGTTCATCATCTAATTAGTTGCCGACGGTTCATCATCTAATTAGTCTCCGTTCTCTTTCAGTTGGACTGAAGGAACAGATGAAAGCCGTCAAAAAGCGTCATGAAAACTCCGTTATTAAGCAGATTGGTGACGATGTGTTAAGCTGGGTAAGTCCGCTGCCGCCCCGGTAACGAGCGCAGAGTCATTTACCGTCCTCCTTGCTTCCAGAGAAAAGAAAATTAATTGAAAACGTCATCTTTGTAGTTTTCTGGACCCGAAGAGGAGAAACTAAAGCAAGCAGTGGCCACTTTTTGTAGCAATCAACCCTTTGCTTTGGAGATGATAAAGTCCCGGCAGAAGAAGGACTCAAAGTTCTTAATGTTTGTCCAGGTAGGTTATGTGTAATTCTACTCATTTCATGCAACCTACTGACTCCTGCCGGTTAATATTCACAGTTCTGTTAAAGGGGTTGTCAGCAAGAGTCTGCCATCTGGGATCCCCCACCAGTCAGCTATAAGTTGGGCCTTTGCACTCGCTTGTGCACTGAGCTGATTTCTGCAGGAAGCAGACAGCTCTGTTCAAACTGTTGTGGCCAGGCTTGGTATTGCAGGCACTGAAGTGAATGGCAACTTTGCCTGCAATACCAAGCCTGGCCACTGCAGAGTAAATAGCACAGCACAAGCACAGCAGGTCTAGGCACACGAGGCAACGCAGTTTTTGTGTATAAGAAAAGTTTATTTGTTCCTGTTAGCTTATTGTAAAATATAATGGAAAATAATTTTCATTTTGAAGAAAGTTTGCTTTTGTGGTTAGGAGCTCCACTGTACATATAATCGTGTCATTAGAAGCAATCATAGTTTAGGCTCAATAACTGTTAACCATTTGTTTGTTGTCCAGATACTGTGATAATGCCACTGATCCCCCGGACACACGCACACATGTTTATGTAGGCCAACAGTAGTTTAAAGGGGTTGTCCAGGAATGGCACAGAATAGCTGCTATCTGTGCGGCCTGTGAAAACCCTCCTATTACAGGGAATGCAGACCGGAGGGGAAAGGCGGTGGGGTGCGGATGGAGCCTAACACTTCACTCTGCCCATGCATTCTCCTGCGCCGCACAGCTAGACAACTCAAGCCGAAAACTACAAATCACAGGATTCACTAAAATTATATTTTTGTGCTCAAAAATCCATTAAAAGTTCTGCCAATAGGAGGCTCCCTTTTTGTCCCTCATTCTTTGTTCATTGCCCGTCGTCAAGAGGAGACAATGGACATAGACATAAAGGAAAGTGGAGGGGGGGCGGGTTCTTAGCTAGCTTCAGTCTCATGCCGCCCATAGAAGTCTATGGGGAGCAGAGGTAAAGAAGAAGGAGCTGCAAAAGGGAGACAGAGGTAGGGAGATTCACACAGACTTGCTGCTGCACTTGTATTAGGTCTTTACTGTGTCAGAGCTATTTAAATCATATTTACACTGCTATATAATGTCCTCCCTGATGCTGTTACTTAGGAGGGCGTGCTGCAGTTAGATAGGAGAACAGGATTTCTTCGTTTCTCTGTGTACAGTGTATGGAGACATCATAGCAGCAGTCTACACCCACCAGCTCAGAGATAGAGAAGAGATTCCGCTCTCCTATGTGTACAGTGTATGGAGACATCATAGCAGCAGTCTACACCCACCAGCTCAGAGATAGAGAAGAGATCCTGCTCTCCTATGTGTACAGTGTATGGAGACATCATAGCAGCAGTCTACACCCACCAGCTCAGAGATGGAGAAGAGATCCCGCTCTCCTATGTGTACAGTGTATGGAGACATCATAGCAGCAGTCTACACCCACCAGCTCAGAGATAGAGAAGAGATTCCGCTCTCCTATGTTTACAGTGTATGGAGACATCATAGCAGCAGTCTACACCCACCAGTTCAGAGATAGAGAAGAGATCCTGCTCTCCTATGTGTACAGTGTATGGAGATATCATAGCCGCAGTCTACACCCACCAGCACAGAGATAGAGAAGAGATCCCGTTCTCCTATGTGTACAGTGTATGGAGACATCATAGCAGCAGTCTACACTCACCAGCTCAGAGATAGAGAAGAGATCCTGCTCTCCTATGTGTACAGTGTATGGAGATATCATAGCCGCAGTCTACACCCACCAGCACAGAGATAGAGAAGAGATCCCGTTCTCCTATGTGTACAGTGTATGGAGACATCATAGCAGCAGTCTACACCCACCGGCTCAGAGATGGAGAAGAGATCCTGCTCTCCTATGTGTACAGTGTATGGAGACATCATAACAGCAGTCTACATCCAGCAGCTCAGAGATAGAGAAGAGATCCTGCTCTCCTATGTGTACAGTGTATGGAGACCTCATAGCAGCAGTCTACACCCACCAGCTCAGAGATAGAGAAGAGATCCTGCTCTCCTACGTGTACAGTGTATGGAGACCTCATAGCAGCAGTCTACACCCACCAGCTCACAGATAGAGAAGAGATCCTGCTCTCCTACGTGTACAGTGTATGGAGACCTCATAGCAGCAGTCTACACCCACCAGCTCAGAGATAGAGAAGAGATCTTGCCCTCCTATGTGTACAGTGTATGGATACATCATAGCAGCAGTCTACATCCAGCAGCTCAGAGATAGAGAAGAGATCCTGCTCTCCTATGTGTACAGTGTATGGAGACCTCATAGCAGCAGTCTACACCCACCAGCTCAGAGATAGAGAAGAGATCCTGCTCTCCTACGTGTACAGTGTATGGAGACCTCATAGCAGCAGTCTACACCCACCAGCTCAGAGATAGAGAAGAGATCCTGCTCTCCTACGTGTACAGTGTATGGAGACCTCATAGCAGCAGTCTACACCCACCAGCTCAGAGATAGAGAAGAGATCTTGCCCTCCTATGTGTACAGTGTATGGATACATCATAGCAGCAGTCTACATCCAGCAGCTCAGAGATAGAGAAGAGATCCTGCTCCCCTATGTGTACAGTGTATGGAGACATCATAGCAGCAGTCTACACCCACCAGCTTAGAGATAGAGAAGAGATCCTGCTCTCCTATGTGTACAGTGTATGGAGACATCATAGTAACAGTGTACACCCACCAGCTCAGAGATAGAGAAGAGATCCTGCTCTCCTATGTGTGCAGTGTATGGAGATATCATAGCAGCAGTCTACACCCACCAGCTCAGAGATAGAGAAGAGATCCTGCTCTCCTATGTGTACAGTGTATGGAGACATCATAGCAGCAGTCTACACCCACCAGCTTAGAGATAGAGAAGAGATCCTGCTCTCCTATGTGTACAGTGTATGGAGACATCATAGTAACAGTGTACACCCACCAGCTCAGAGATAGAGAAGAGATCCTGCTCTCCTATGTGTACAGTGTATGGAGACATCATAGCAGCAGTCTACACCCACCAGCTCAGAGATAGAGAAGAGATCCTGCTCTCCTATGTGTACAGTGTATGGAGACATCATAGCAGCAGTCTACACCCGGCAGCTCACAGATAGAGAAGAGATCCTGCTCCCCTTTGTGTACAGTGTATGAGGACATCATAGCAGCAGTCTACACCCACCAGCTCACAGATAGAGAAGAGATCCTGCTCCCTATGTGTACAGTGTATGGAGACATCATAGCAGCAGTCTACACCCAGCAGCTCAGAGATAGAGAAAAGATCCTGCTCCCCTATGTGTACAGTGTATGGAGACATCATAGCAGCAGTCTACACCCAGCAGCTCAGAGATAGAGAAGAGATCCTGCTCTCCTATGTGTACAGTGTATGGATACATTGTAGCAGCCGTCTACACCCACCAGCTCAGAGATAGAGAAGAGATCCTGCTCTCCTATGTGTACAGTGTATGGAGACATCATAGCTGCAGTCTACACCCACCAGCTCAGAGATAGAGAAGAGATCCTGCTCTCCTATGTGTACAGTGTATGGAGACATCATAGCAGCAGTCTACACCCACCAGCTCAGAGATAGAGAAGAGATCCTGCTCTCCTATGTGTACAGTGTATGGAGACATCATAGCAGCAGTCTACACCCACCAGCTCAGAGATAGAGAAGAGATCCTGCTCTCCTATGTGTACAGTGTATGGAGACATCATAGCAGCAGTCTACACCCACCAGCTCAGGGATGGAGAAGAGATCCTGCTCTCCTATGTGTACAGTGTATGGAGACATCATAGCAGCAGTCTACACCCACCAGCTCAGAGATAAAGATAAGTGATCCTGCTCTCCTATGTGTACAGTGTATGGAGACATCATAGCAGCAGTCTGCACCCACCAGCTCAGAGATAGAGAAGAGATCCTGCTCTCCTATGTGTACAGTGTATGGAGATATCATAGCAGCAGTCTGCACCCACCAACTCAGAGAAGGCTGAGTTTTGGAGATAGAGCTTCCAAACAGGAATGGTGATGAATGCAGGATACAGCTCACAATGCCTAGATACGGTGTTTATTCCTCATGTACACACAGCAGATTATTCTCAGGTGGTGCGGGTACAATGTAAGGTTGTGTCATGGGTGACCTAGAACACACAGCGCAGCTATTGAATGTGGCTTTAATGTCCTCATCGCTTGTATTACGTCCGATACATGGAGTATATTATAAGGATTTCCTCGGCAGTTTCCATGCATCTGCTGTTCGCAGTTTTCTCCGCACTTTCAGCGGTCGTATCCTAATGAAGTCCTCGTCCTCCTTTATGATCTGCGGCGCAGTCTATAATTCGCGGCGGTGCAGTCAGTCATAACCATCGCCGTATAATCTATACACATAAGCTGCTTTATGAGCATAATTACCTAGTCCTGCCTCAGGTGCGGACGTCCTTCTGGAGCGTCGCCGGTGACCTTATGTGTCTCATAAAAAACATTTTAATTTTTCACAAGAAGCGAATTTCTCAGGAACGGAAGGAGATACGTGTATGTATGTGGCAGACGGCGCTGCCTGCGGATGGAGGAGACGGTAACTACAACACACCAGTCATGTTAACAATTGCCACATCTGTACATGTAGGACTGCCGGGGCGTCTATACGCGTCTGTAACTGTAGGACTGCCGGGGCGTCTACACGCGTCTGTATCTGTAGGACTGCCGGGGCGTCTATACGCGTCTGTATCTGTAGGACTGCCGGGGCGTCTATACGCATCTGTATCTGTAGGACTGCCGGGGCATCTATACGCATCTGTATCTGTAGGACTGCCGGGGCGTCTATACGCGTCTGTATCTGTAGGACTGCCGGGGCGTCTATACGCGTCTGTATCTGTAGGACTGCCGGGGCGTCTATACGCGTCTGTATCTGTAGGACTGCCGGGGCGTCTACACGCGTCTGTATCTGTAGGACTGCCGGGGCGTCTACACGCGTCTGTATCTGTAGGACTGCCGGGGCGTCTATACGCGTCTGTATCTGTAGGACTGCCGGGGCGTCTACACGCGTCTGTATCTGTAGGACTGCCGGGGCGTCTACACGCGTCTGTATCTGTAGGACTGCCGGGGCGTCTACACGCGTCTGTATCTGTAGGACTGCCGGGGCGTCTACACGCGTCTGTATCTGTAGGACTGCCGGGGCGTCTACACGCGTCTGTATCTGTAGGACTGCCGGGGCGTCTACACGCGTCTGTATCTGTAGGACTGCCGGGGGGCGTCTACACGCGTCTGTATCTGTAGGACTGCCGGGGGGGGGGGGGGGGTGTCTACACGCGTCTGTATCTGTAGGACTTCCGGGGGGCGTCTACACGTGTCTGTATATGCAGGACTACCGGGGCGTCTACACGTGTCTGTATCTGTAGGACTGCCGGGGCGTCTACACGTGTCTGTATATGCAGGACTACCGGGGCGTCTACACGCGTCTGTATCTGTAGGACTGCCGCCACGTCTACACGCGTCTGTACATGCAGGACTGCCAGGACGTCTACACGCGTCTGTATATGCAGGACTGCCGGGGCGTCTACACGTGTCTGTACATGTAGGACTGCCGGGGCGTCTAGTCACGTCTGTACATGTTGGACTGCCGGGGCGTCTAGTCACGTCTGTACATGTAGGACTACCCTCTACACCCCCTATAATTACACCTCCGTGTGTTGTAATTCCCTTTGCTCCAGTCTATCCTTTGCACTCTGTTACCTCCAGCTGTAAGTACAGTCATTGCCCACCATGTTGTTTACACCCAATGCATCGGGCCCCGTGGTGTTCGCCCACAATGCATGCGGCGTCTCTGTGGCCCCTCGGAAGCAGATCATCAGTGTGTGGGTCATACAGCATACGTGTGCGCAGTGAGATGGAGGGCTTCAGCGGACCCCGAGGACGTTAGTAGCGATGAACCATCGTTAATGATAGACGTTACAAAGATGTAGAGTTATAAACCAAATGCCCCTTTACTAGACCCCGGCCCTCTCATGATTGGCGCCCCCTGTATGGTAAGTCCCCCCGTGACCCCGGAGTGCGGCATAAAATCACATGACAAGTTTTCCACGAATCAGTTTTTTGAAACCACATTAGATGGGAAAATCCAGCGATCGGAGCGACTTCCAGCGAGGCCGGTCATTGGTGCTAGACTAGACGGGGGCTCACTGCCAACCACGTGGGGGGGGGGTTCGTGGAGAGAGTATACCAAGAATGGCGCGAGAGGGAATCCTGTGGACGGAAACCACTCATCCCTGAAAGGGGTCGGAGGAGGATGTCAGGAATCGTTCTGACCAACAGGCTGCACAGTCAGCTGAAAACAAGGCTGGGGCTCCAACTAACGTGTCCAAACGCACAACTCGCCGTTCCTCCGCACGGATGGTATAACAGCAGGCGACAAGTTCCAGCGCCATTGTGTCTAAGAGAAACAGAAAGACTCCAGCGGGCAAAAGAGCGCTAAACTTGTATCACTGAGCAGCGGAGAAACATCTCCTGGTCAGATGGGTCCAGATTTATGTTGCTGATGGGAGATCAGAATTTGGCGCAAGCAGCATGAATCGCTGACCCCTTCCTGTCAGCCGGTCAGAACATGTCAGCACCGCCATCTAATCTGCGGCAACTACAAGAAGCTTCCTGTCCGCAGGGGCCGGTATTCCTGCAGGAGGATTTCATCACCCAGTGGAGTCTACAACATGACGAATCGCTGCGGAAGGAGTCCGATGCTACTAGATGGGAGTAATAAGGGGCGGTCGGTGTTTTCTTTATATTGTTTTAAAGAATCAAGCCCCGCCGCATCGTTGGTCCGTTTATCGCATCTCTGCTGCTGCAGCCGGTTGTGTGAATACTCCGTGTACCGCAGAGCAGTCCTCCGTCCGTCCGTCCGCCCGCGGCGGTACTCGGGATCCAGCGCCTGTATCTTGTCTGAGTTACAGACTATATAGCAGTGGCCGTTTCAGTAATAACCTGCAGCAACCTTCCAAATAAAGCGCAACGACTCGGCGGCAATGGAGATAAAAGCACTCAGCGCCGCGCCGTCGCACTCCCCTCCAGCAAGCCATCAACATGAAGAGCAGAGCGTCTGCCGTCTCCGTGCAGCTAATGGCCTCTCCTCGTTGTGTTCGGTGTAGTCGCGGCTCCGGCGGCGACAATTTCCTCTTATTTATAAGATGTATGGGTATTAAACGGCTTCTTTAGTAAAAGATTACGGCTGCCTGCGCTCCCGGCGGACGGAGGGGCTCCGGGATCGGCTGCCTGCCACGCCGTATTCGCGCTCAGCTCCGCCGCGCCGGCCTCCGTAGGGTTCTGGTTTGTTAGGTTGCCTTAACACGGGCGGCTGTAGTCCAAAGAGCGAATGTAAGCGGCCGTTGTTCCATGGGAGACGCTGGTTAACCCTTTAATGAAAGATCGTTTTTGTTTTTGTGGGGTTTTTTTTCATTTTCTTTCCCTCCCCACTTTCATAAAATCCTAACCGTTTTGCGTCGCCGTCGCTGTCCGAGGGCTCGTTGTTTTGCGGAACGAGTTGTATTTTTTAGCGCTATTAGTAATTTACCTCATAATGTACTGAAAAACTTTAAATAATTAGGTGGAGTGGGATGTACAGAAAACGCAGTTCCGCCATCTTAGTCTTATTTTTACGCTATGCGCACTGCAGCAAAAATGGCCGCACAGCATTGGATGGGTCCGTGCGAGGGCGGCGATGCAGAATGCACTAATTCCAAAATAGGGGGGTCTCCTCCTGTGCCCAAAGGGGGGGGGGGTCAGACTCCTAGCAGTAGTCCTAATAGGCTGGAGGTTGGCATATTACAGTCACCATCCAATAGGTGGCGCTACAGAGGCATTGTACGGTCCTATGGCTTCTGTATTGCAGGTGGTGGCTGTTGGACCACATTGGTCTACACAGTGCACAGAAGATCACACAGATTACCAAGGGATCTCGCGCTCCGTATGAGATTACCTGTTAGAATCTACTTCAAGAGGTTTTCTGGGCAGATTCTATTAATGACGTGAAGATTGATCATCAGTAGTTAATGGCTAGGGACCCGCCGCCTGGGATCGCCGGTCATCAGCTGATCGCTCAGCCCCCGATGCAGCGAGACGGGTGTCGTCATCATAGGGGGAAGTGTCCCTCCTGTTGACATCGCTCTATTACGTTTCCAGCACCTTGGCCCCCGACCAGACGTGTAACGAGGGGCTCCCACTAAATGTAAATGATCACCTCCACATAGCGGACAGCAGACGGCTGCGCCTCCCCCATGGCCGATGAACAAACATTATTATGGACCTTTTTTCCCCTTAAACAGCTGTTTGGTGGGGGTCCCGAGCAGCAGATGACCCCCCCCCCCCCCCCGATATGGATGAGCTATTAGTTCACCAATATTACAATCCCCACAAACTCCTTTTCACTTCCAGAATCCGTACCCGCGAGTGTGAGCGCAAGTTCGAAAACGCATGTCTTTCAATTCCCTTGTTTTACTGTGAATCTTCTGCGCAAACGGCGATCGCAGAATCTGCAATTCAAATCTGTTTGTGTGAAGGGGTGTATCTGTGCTGTTAGTAAGGGGGCCGGAGCCCGAAACCCTATTAACTAACCCATTGGACGTGAGCCCTCTGATCTGCCCCTCGGCTGTGGAGAGCTAGCTGCGCAGGAAGGGCGATATCCGAGACACTTGGAGCAACATCGCACTCTGAAATCTGCAATATTTGCCTGCGAGCGCCATGCGTTCTGTGAGAACCACATCGCCCACTCGGGTTTTCATGTCAATAGAAAAGATAGAAAAATTTGGTTTGGTCCATGAAAACCCTGTGTATTCACAGACTGAAGCTGCATGCCCCTGTGTGAGAGCCTCACGGACCATCAGCCCTCTCGTAACTCCTGCAGCACGCCCATGGCTCCCCTTGCAACATCCACTGTTTGCCTGGACCTAAGTGCAGTCGCCTCGATCTCTGCGTTTTCATCTTGGCACAATTCCTCAATGCCAACACATGAGTGAGCGCTGACTGTGGAGTTGAACGATGCGGACCGGCCGGCTGGGGGAAATGTAATAAGAGCAGTCGGCCTCCCGCCTTGTGTAATATCCCAGACGGCGACGCACTAAGAGCAGTCTGCCTCTCACCTCGTGTAATGTCGCAGCCGGTGCTGCGCTACAAACGGTCAGCCTCTCACCTCGTGTAGTGTACCAGCCGGCGCCGCGCTAAAAGCAGTCGGCCTCTCACCTCGTGTAATGTACTGGCCGGCGCCGCGCCAAAAGCAGTTGGCTTTTCACCTTGTGTAATATCCCGGACGGCGCCGCGCTAAGAGCAATCGGCCTCTCACCTCGTGTAATGTCCTGGCCAGCGCTGCGCTAAGACCAGTTGGCCTCCCGCCTTGTGTAATATACCGGACGGTGCCACACTAAGAGCAGTCGGCCTCTCAACTTGTGTAATATCCTGGCCAGCGCTGCGCTAAGAGCAATCGGGCTCTCGCCTTGTGTAATGTCCCAGACGGCATCAAGCTAAGAGCAGTCGGCCTCTCACCTTGTGTAATGTCCCGGCCGCCGGCACCACGCTAAGAGCAGTCGGCCTCTCGCCTTGTGTAATGTCCCGGCCGGCACCACGCTAAGAGCAGTCGGCCTCTCACCTTGTGTAATGTCCCGGCCCACGCCACGCTAAGAGCAGTCGGCCTCTCGCCTCGTGTAATGTCCCGGCCCGCGCCACACTAAGAGCAGTCGGCCTCTCGCCTCGTGTAATGTCCCGGCCCGCGCCACACTAAGAGCAGTCGGCCTCTCGCCTCGTGTAATGTCCTGGCCCGCGCCACACTAAGAGCAGTTGGCCTCTCACCTCGTGTAATATCCTGGCCGGCGCTGCGCTAAGAGCAGTCGGCCTCTCACCTTGTGTAATGTCCCGGCCCACGCCACGCTAAGAGCAGTCGGCCTCTCACCTTGTTTAATGTCCCGGCCCGCGCCACACTAAGAGCAGTCGGCCTCTCACCTCGTGTAATGTCCCGGCCCGCGCCACACTAAGAGCAGTCGGCCTCTCACCTCGTGTAATGTCCCGGCCCGCGCCACGCTAAGAGCAGTCGGCCTCTCGCCTTGTGTAATGTCCCGGCCCGCGCCACACTAAGAGCAGTCGGCCTCTCACCTCGTGTAATGTCGCAATCGGCGCCACGCTAAGAGCAGTCGGCCTCTCACCTCGTGTAATGTCCCGGCCCGCGCCACGCTAAGAGCAGTCGGCCTCTCGCCTTGTGTAATGTCCCGGCCCGCGCCACACTAAGAGCAGTCGGCCTCTCACCTCGTGTAATGTGGCGGCCCGCGCCACACTAAGAGCAGTCGGCCTCTCGCCTTGTGTAATGTCCCGGCCCGCGCCACGCTAAGAGCAGTCGGCCTCTCGCCTTGTGTAATGTCCCGGCCCGCGCCACACTAAGAGCAGTCGGCCTCTCACCTCGTGTAATGTGGCGGCCCGCGCCACGCTAAGAGCAGTCGGCCTCTCGCCTCGTGTAATGTCCCGGCCCGCGCCACGCTAAGAGCAGTCGGCCTCTCGCCTCGTGTAATGTCCCGGCCCGCGCCACGCTAAGAGCAGTCGGCCTCTCACCTCGTGTGATGTCGCAGTCGGCGCCGCGCTAAGAGCAGTCGGCCTCTCACCTCGTGTAATGTCCCGGCCCGCGCCACGCTAAGAGCAGTCGGCCTCTCACCTCGTGTAATGTCCCGCCCGATGCCGCGCTACGAGCAGTCGGCCTCTCGCCTTGTGTAATGTCCCGGCCCGCGCCACGCTAAGAGCAGTCGGCCTCTCACCTCGTGTAATGTCCCGGCCGGCACCACACTAAGAGCAGTCGGCCTCTCACCTCGTGTAATGTCCCGGCCCGCGCCACGCTAAGAGCAGTCGGCCTCTCGCCCCGTGTAATGTCGCAGTCGGCGCCGCGCTGCTCTCCTCATTGTAATTTGTAATGAAGTGAAGTTGGTGAAGTTGGAGATGTAACTTGCTGGTGCGTGTAATCGCTCGTTAACCATGATGGATGTATCCTTGCAGGATGCTGAGAGTAATCCACTGTGCCGACGGCTGCAGCTGAAGGACATTATTCCAACCGAGATGCAGAGGTTGACCAAATATCCTCTTCTCCTGGACAACATCGCCAAGTACTCAGGTGGGCAGCGTGGCGCGACGTGCTGTTGGGGGGGCTCTGCAGCGGTCGCAGTCGCTCCTCGTTCTTCTTTCCCTTCTGTCTTGAGCTGCATGATGTTGAATATCACAAGAACAGAATTGTTCCAGTTCATCTTTAATGCAAACAGGACGCACTGCGCCAAAGCTGAACCGCGACGCCGACCTGTCCGGCGGGACAAGAGGCGGCTCGAGCGGTACAGGCCAGGGATCTTGTCTTAGCCAAACTAGTCTTACTGGCGCTCAAACATCTGATCACTTCAACTGCTACAAACATCCAATGACTAATGGGATAGAAGTCACATGATGCATACATAAATAAACAGGGCTTCCACGTGCAAAATGATTGAAGGAAGGGCTGGCATATGCCCCAGTAGGCGGGTTACAGTGCGTGAATATGTTGTGTATTCACAGACCGAAACCCGTTGGCTCTAAGACTACAGTTTGTATACACAGTGATACGCAGAAGCTGCGGTTTGTATATACAGTGATAATCAGAAGCTGCAGTTTGTATATACAGTGATATGCAGAAGCTGCGGTTTTTATATAAAGTGATACGCAGAAGCTGCGGTTTGTATATACAGTGATACGCAGAAGCTGCAGTTTGTATATACAGTGATACGCAGAAGCTGCAGTTTGTATATACAGGGATACGCAGAAGCTGCGGTTTTTATATACAGTGATACACAGAAGCTGCGGTTTGTATATACAGTGATACGCAGAAGCTGCGGTTTGTATATACAGTGATACGCAGAAGCTGCGGTTTGTATATACAGTGATACGCAGAAGCTGCGGTTTGTATATACAGTGATACGCAGAAGCTGCGGTTTGTATATACAGTGATACGCAGAAGCTGCAGTTTGTATATACAGGGATACGCAGAAGCTGCAGTTTGTATATACAGTGATAGGCAGAAGCTGCAGTTTGTATATACAGGGATACGCAGAAGCTGCAGTTTGTATATACAGTGATACGCAGAAGCTTCAATTTGTATATACAGTGATACGCAGAAGCTGCAGTTTGTATATACAGTGATACGCAGAAGCTGCAGTTTGTATATACAGTGATACGTAGAAGCTGCAGTTTGTATATACAGTGATACGCAGAAGCTGCAGTTTGTATATACAGTGATACGCAGAAGCTTCAATTTGTATATACAGGGATACGCAGAAGCTGCAGTTTGTATATACAGTGATAATCAGAAGCTGCAGTTTGTATATGCAGTGATACGCAGAAGCTGCAGTTTGTATATACAGTGATACGCAGAAGCTTCAATTTGTATATACAGTGATACGCAGAAGCTGCAGTTTGTATATGAAGTGATACGCAGAAGCTGCAGTTTGTATATGCAGTGATAATCAGAAGCTGCAGTTTGTATATGCAGTGATACGCAGAAGCTGCAGTTTGTATATACAGTGATACGCAGAAGCTGCAGTTTGTATATGCAGTGATACGCAGAAGCTGCAGTTTGTATATGCAGTGATACGCAGAAGCTGCAGTTTGTATATACAGTGATACGCAGAAGCTGCAGTTTGTATATGCAGTGATAATCAGAAGCTGCAGTTTGTATATACAGTGATACGTAGAAGCTGCAGTTTGTATATACAGTGATAAGCAGAAGCTGCAGTTTGTATATACAGTGATACGCAGAAGCTGCAGTTTGTATATACAGTGATACGTAGAAGCTGCAGTTTGTATATACAGTGATACGCAGAAGCTGCAGTTTGTATATACAGTGATACGTAGAAGCTGCAGTTTGTATATACAGTGATACGCAGAAGCTGCAGTTTGTATATACAGTGATACGTAGAAGCTGCAGTTTGTATATACAGTGATACGCAGAAGCTGCAGTTTGTATATACAGTGATACGTAGAAGCTGCAGTTTGTATATACAGTGATACGCAGAAGCTGCAGTTTGTATATACAGTGATACGCAGAAGCTGCAGTTTGTATATGCAGTGATACGCAGAAGCTGCAGTTTGTATATGCAGTGATACGCAGAAGCTGCAGTTTGTATATGCAGTGATACGCAGAAGCTGCAGTTTGTATATGCAGTGATACGCAGAAGCTGCAGTTTGTATATGCAGTGATACGCAGAAGCTGCAGTTTGTATATGCAGTGATATGCAGAAGCTGCAGATGACAAATTCTGTAACTTTTTTATTCAAACCCTATTAGGAAAACGATTGCCAGCCCAGAATACATGCAGTATAGGCTTCCGGCGCTCTTCCCACCCGGGAGGCAAGAGCGCCACAGACAGCACAGGCATCATATATATATGCCATAACTCGTCTGTGATACAGACCGGAGTAGTGTGCATGTCCTCCTGAGGCTGTACACGATCTCGGACACCCCGAAGGGTATACGTAGCTGTCACTATTTAGAATGCCAGAAGCCGCCGGTGGCGAAATCCTGCAACACCTCAGGCTGCGTTCACACGGGGCGGAATGAGGATTATCGCACGGAAATTCTGCCAGCAATCTTAAACCTGAGACTAAACAGCAAAGGGGGCCAGGTTTGCAAAAATCCCATCAACACGCTGCGGAGAAGCCATTGCGGCCAACCCGCACTGAGACTGACATGCTGCGCGGAATTCAAAGCCACGGCGTGTCAATTTGATCATCGTTTCCGTGGCGGCCTCTCTATGGGCAGAGATGGCCGCAGCGGAATACAGGTGGCAGAGCCACTTCAAATCCCACGCCGGATCGTTCCGGTTTTGAAGCTGCTTTTCTGCCATGGAAATCTGGTGGTATTTCCGCGTGATCCCTCTGTGGTCATTCCGTGGGGTTTACGGCCCGTGTGACCACAGCCGAAGTCCCACAAGGTTCTATCCTCCTCCTAAGAGGGCAGAAGGATGAGTCGGCTGATTGCTACTGATGTAGCAATGGTTAACATGACTAGCGGACCGCGATAAGCCGAGTGATAAGGCGCTAAATGTCAAGTTACCGTTTGCTCCATCAGTTAGAGGCGCTCCGCCCTCCTGGGAGCGTGATAACGCCACGTGGGATCTCGCCGTATGACTGTTAAGCCACGGTTTTCGTTGTATGTTGTCTTTACCTTCGTAGATTTTCCCGTGGTTGGTCATGTGACGCTCCATCTGACGTCCCTTTATTCGCTGGATGTTTGTAGCTTTAAATGTGACCCGATGATTGGGCGCCAGTAAGCCATGACCCAGGACCAATCGCTGACCTGAAGGGCGTGAGAGCGCCGCTCGTCCTGTCGGGAAAGTCGCAGATTCCTCTGATTTGTGGATAATGATGAACAATGTAGCGATGATCGTCTTCAGCTTCATCATTTCCACATCTCAGTCCGATCGCCTTGTTAGACATTTGTAAGTCACAGCATCCATCCAGATGGAAGCATTTTCTCATCTTTTGGCTCATTTCACGTAGCGCCATTGTGTCTTAGAGTAGAGCGAGCGGCTCCGCTTCGCCTGCGCTGTGATGAATCGCCGCTACAGCAGCCGCCTTAACGTTTTTATTCCATTCACTAGACCAACCAGAAGAGAAGATGAAGGTGAAGAACGCTGCGGAGCATTGCCGGCGGATCCTAAATCACGTCAACCAGGCCGTCCGGGAGGCGGAGAACAAGCAGGTGAGCGCCAGTCTTGTGGAAGGCCACCGGCGAACAGGAAAAATGTCACTTTGTTTCCTTTTTGTCACATTACGGTTTAAGGCAAAAGCCCTGCATTGGGATGTTTGCTGGCGGTCGGCAGCGATGGGAGACGCCGGCAGACGCTGCTTGTTTGTAGCAGGGAGGGCTTCTCGCTTGTGCCGCATTATTTAGTCCTGGCGCTTTTCGCAGATCGCAGCGTCCTCGGGGGTTTTTTTTGTGTTTTTCCAGACGCTTCTCTAAACCTAAAAAAAAATGTGAAACAAAAACCGCAGTGAAAAGATTCTGCTAGAAGCCGTCCGGCCGCGTTGGTGTGACCTTTAACCCCTCAGTGGCCGGCCTGCTTACACCTCAGTGGCCTGCCTGCTTACACCTTAATGAGTAGGCACATTTGTTTTGTTTTTACACCGTTGTGTTCCAGGAGTCGTAACATTTTTATGGTTTGCTGATGCAGCCGTATGAGGCCTTGCTTCTTGGATGACAGGAGGAGCTACCTTCCCCGGTCACCTGCTTACAAGCCGTGACTGCTATTGATCATGGCGTGTAAGGGGTTAAACAGTCGGGAATTGTCCACCTCCTTCCTGCATGGCATTCCCGTGCCGGCCTTAGATTACGTTGCCTTAAAAACACGCCGGCCTAACCTGAGCCTGGTTACTAAGGGGTTAAAGTGGCAGATTTGAGTCAGAAGCGGATTTCGCCCAGTGAATGCAGTTTCCATGTCGGGAATTGACATTTAAAATTCCTATTTCTGCCATGCGGGTCTCGGGATCCTCAGCGCCTCAGAAGCTGCCGCAGAGTGCGCCGAAGTAATGGCGTCTTGTGAAGACATCGTAATAGATATGTGTTAGAAGCTGCGAGGCGGGCTAGAATCATCGTGAGACCGCCATGAGGCTTCCTCCAGAGACGTAAGATTCCCATCGGACTCCTCGCTGGTTGCGCCGGCTGGTGACGTCCGCTCAGTGTCTCACATGTAGGGGGTTTCTCCTTCAGCCAGCGGTTTCCATATTGGGTGCTGCACACGGACTAAATCCCGGATCCGCATGGAGATCTGCAGCAGAACTCCGAGGTCTCCTGGGAAGCTGCAGGCGTTGTCCAAGTTATCTATCATCTATCCAATGGTTGGAGTCATCAGAATACCCCTTTAATGGCTGACAGACCCCTCTGCCTTTTAATGGCGTGCATGCGGCCCTCGTTCGCCCACAAAATCTGATCCTGATCTTCTGTCGGGGCCGGGCACCGCTCACCCGAAGACAGCTCTTGTATGAGCTGGATCAGTTTTGCTGGAGCTCTATGTGCCGTTCCTCTGTCGCTCCTCTTAGAAATATGTGAATAAGTTGACAGCTGGCTGTTACTGGTCTGAAACTGTGAGCTCTGCACTCTGATTGGACACTGCAAGGACACCCCCCCGCTGACAGTTTATAAGAAATTCCCAGGAGGAATAACAGAGGAATGGCATAAAGTAGAGTTGCAAGAAGTGATGCTTCATGATTTTTATGTCATGGGGAATACAAGTATTTACTAAAGCAGCCGTGTCCGGAGAGGGAGGGCAGTGGTGGATGATGGCGCCCCCTATCTGTCTGCTATGTCACTACAAGGTGTGTCTATCTTCTTTCAGAGACTGGAAGACTACCAGCGAAGACTTGACCTATCCTACCTGAAACCTGGCGAGTATCCGATGATCGATGAGCTGCGGGTAAGTAGCGCTATTCTCACCCTGTACCTCCTGAACGTCCCGTTACCAAATACGGGGGGGCATTTATAACAGCTTTTGTGTCAATTTCTGCCGCTAATGTCACAAATTTTTGTACAAGCAGATATTTCCTCAAAAAGGTACAACTTTTCCTCACTCTGTGCTGGCTCTGCCACTTTTTTGAAAAGTGGGCGTGGCTTGTCAGGGAGGCGCGGCCGCCCCGGACCGACGGATTTATGTATAATTTACACCAGAAACTTCCATAATTGATGCCAGAAATACACGTCTGGCCGGACCTGGTGTTCGTCTCACTAAAGGCGCACGGAGGTTTCGGGGATGCGCTTACCACGTAAAGGACTGGCTGTTCATGCATCAGGTGACCCAGGGAATTCACTAAGCCTGGCGTTGGCAATGTCCCCCACGATCCACACAACAAGCTTATAAGCTGCCGCACTCGGATGGGGGATCCCAACGCCAGTATAATTAGTACAGCTACCCCGGTCACATGATGCACCTGAAGTGGCGCCGGCCTCTCATGTATAAAGTACAGTCCCGGCAGCTCCAGTTTCTGGCGTAAGTTATACGGAGATCTGCCGGTCTGGGGTTTCCACGCTCGCTCCTGAAAGCACCGCTGACATTTGGAAATAGTGGCAGGGCCGGCGCAGAAAGAAGAGTTGTACAATGTTTCACAAGTTCCCATCTGTACAAACTTTTTTTAGGCCAGAAACTGGGGTAAAAACTTTTGTAAGTGTGCCCCATGGTGTATATGGCGTTGGTTGCGGTGCTGCTCGGCCTCCGCTGTTCTCACGGTGCCCGCTGTCACTAAGGGGCTAAGATCGCAGGGAATGCCCAAGACTAATTGGATGGTTGCTGGGCACGAGCCGAAGTCCGTAGGAGCATCTGGCATGGGCTGTAAGGGTTAACTAGTCTTCACAAACCACAAATAAGCTCATTTATCAGCGCTGTTGACCGTAGCAACCAATCACCGGGCAGCTGTCATTGTCTCACAGCAGCTTGTCTTACACCGAGAGCTGTGCTGTGATTGGCTGCTGTGGGCGACAAGGACGTCTCGTTAGAGCGCTGATGAGTGAGGCCGAGTTCTTCTCCTCTCTCTGAGCGTTCAGTGATAATCGGATGCGATTCCTTAATGAGTGCCGAGAACTTCCACGCAGCGTCGCCGCGGATCCTGGAGGTAATATGGACCGCTATAAACCAGGTATCAGTAGGGCCGTAATTACACGGCGAGCGCGATGTCGGCCCGAGAAACTAAGACCAGAATCGTGCCGGCGGGAAAAACATATCGCGATACAGGCGGCTGAAAATCACGTTGTGGCAATGAAATCAAATCACTCTAGCATGAAAATTGTGTTTGCGTGTCGGTGCGATGCGTCGTTCTGGTCTCAGAAAATAATGGGCGATGTCGCCCCAAAAATAAGAGCCGCTGTGATTCTTCTGTCTCTCAGCATCGCCTACAGCGTAAGTGGCGCACTGATGGCGCGGCCCGTCTGCTCATGACAGGGTATACGGCCGCGGATTACAGAAGCCATTCGCAGGTTCAAGTCGCCTCGTGGCCAGAAAATGCCTTATGAGTCCGAAAAGACTGAAGGTTCTCCGCTGACAATGTAACAAAGGATATTTCCCATCCTCGGCCGCAGTTCTACCGGTCCCTATTGACCGCAAAGGTCAGGTGACCACTGTGTGCCAATCAGAGGCTGCACGTCCCAGCGCTCAGGACTCCTGGCATCATGGCGCCCAGGATGTGTGTTGATGCCAGCAGCACAGGTGATGACACAGTGGCATCAGGTTGGCAGGCAGTGGTCACCTGACCCCCCCCCCCCCCCCCACCACCACCACCGTCCCCCCACCGCTCCTGTCTGGCCGGCTCCTGCCCCCACCGCTCCTGTCTGGCCGGCGACCCCCCCCCCCCCCCACCCACCGCTCCTGTACCGCCGGCGCCCTGCCCCCCCACCGCTCCTGTCTGGCCGGCGCCCGGCCCCCCCACCACTCCTGTACCGCAGTAGCAGACAATGATGGTGGGCGGTGTACCCGGCACTGGCAGAACAGGAGCATTGGGGGAGGCGGGCTCGTTGTATAGCGCTCTGTCCCGCTTCTCTGAATCAACCCTTTAATCAGATGTGGAGAGACACAACTGCTCTCTGGGCAGTACAGTTCTCGGGTTGTACGGACCAGTTAGAATCGGTGCACTAGATTGGGTGGGGGGGTCTTCCCACCTTTATGTGGTGGACCTACTGACCAGCAGGGGGCGCCATAACAAGTATGTCACTGGAATAGCTACACACAGGGGTACAGATGTGTGCAGGAGGCTCAGAAGCAGAGTCGCTCCATACAGGGCGGGTGTTGACTGAATGATGGCTGACACCCACAACAACTGCTATCAGGGATGGCCCCCATCGTGGCGGTTACCCATTTAAATGCCGCACTCCGTTCTGACCGCAGCATTTATATGTCCTGATTGTGATTGGATCGTCTCGGATCGTGCGCCGCTCCAGTTTATCGTGGTCTAACACAAGTGGGATATTTAATTGTTGTCCGTCCCCCGTCCGTGCCTGATGGGGTGCGGCGGTCGGCGCGGGGTGTGGAGGCGCTCGGCTCCAGCCTGCAGATCTCCACATGCGCTCCTGCATTCATGTGCAAATGAGGGTGACCGATTATGCTAAGAAAGCATTTGAGATGTTAAGAGGAAAAGATGAGACTTAACCCCGGCGGTGTGATCCGTACGTCCCCGGTACCGCGGGGAAGTGATTGGGCATGTAATATGCTAATTAACCCCTGTCCTGGATTATTCCTACTTGCAGAAATGAAGCAATGCCGAGAAGATTAATTGCATTTTCGAACACAAGTGCACCGCCATCTGCTTCAGCGGTTTAGGCCTCTTAATATTCACCGCAGGCAGCCATATTTAAGGTTGTTTTTGGACCTTTTGGATGAGATTTATGACGCCGCGCAGTTCGGTATCTGGGGGGATTTGTGCCAGGAATGGAATGAGCTGGGGTCTCATTTGGGGTGACATTCACTCTGCAGTCTGGGCAGAGGCTGCCTGCGGCCGCCGTGACTGATCCAGCGCTCTAGATAGCAACCAAAATAGTTGCCAATATGATGTAGATTTTGCAAATGGCAACAAGATTCTCAATCCGCTGTAAGAAGAGAACGGATTCTGAATCCAGCATAGCCACGCCCCCTAATACACATGCTGCCGGACAGGAGCTGGAGCACAGCGGCGCCCGCCGATAGCAGCGCCTGCGCCTAGAGGACAGCGGGCAACGGATGGCTGCGGGGGGGATCGCAAGGGCGGCTCTATGATAGATTGCTGAGCATGTAGTCCCTGTGATTACTGATAGAGGGTGGAGATTGGTGCTCCTGGATTGACTACTGATGGCTATGCTGGGGATGGGCTTCGGTGATCAGTTATGGGGGCGGCGCAGCTTCTGCTGACTGATTACAGGAAGTTAGAACGGCGTTCAGTTATCGATAAACCATAAGCTTGATTTACACACCTGCGCTAATTAGCTCCCCACTTATTAATACACAGTGCGACGCCTAGAAGCATGCCCTGCTGCAGAGGACGGCTGGGACACAGCCGGTGGCCCAGCGGGTCACATGATGCCGTCTTCTAGGCATTGCTGTATCGTGCGCTGTGCCATGCCATGCTCAAGGACTCTGTTTTCACGTAGAGATGATTAATTGTATTTTCATAGACCAATCTGCAAACATCTGCGTCATTAATGTTCGTTAGCGATCTTAATATTCGCTGTGGGGAGCGCATTGATAACGCTATGCGTGTAATGGTCCCGTGGTGGATTCTGCCTACGCTGGATGAAAGCCTACATTGGTGCTCGCCGTCTCCTGCCGAGCAGAAGCTTCACAAAGGCAGAATTTCCAGGAGGGATGTCTGTAGCCGGTGACTCCTCGCAGACGGGCGCCGGCGCAGTAACACCGGCGCTGCGCCCGCACAACCAGATGCTAATGAGTTATACCAGCATGTAAATTAGGAAATGACACATGAAAGTGGTGTTTAATGTCCAGAAAAATGATCCTTGATGCGTCAGACGGGCAGAGAACGGTCTTAAGCTCCATGGGATGGGACGAGTGTGGGGCAAACGATGGCCGCCCCTGGGCCCCGCACATACTGGCTGCGGTGCGGCTGCACGGGAGCTTGTATCGCTGCCTCACAGCGGGCGGCTGCAGGAGATTTCACTCCTCGCTCTCCCGCCCCTCTCCATTCAGTTAACATAGTGGCCGCTCAGTGCTGACCAGCTGCTATCTACACTGCACTGTCATAGTTATCATGCTGCATAAATGATGAGTGATGAGTTTAACTATGACAGTGTGAGCTGCACCATCCTCTGTGCCCGATCCCCACCAGCAGATAGCATATCTCCCCGGGGTGCAGGTCCTCCTCTGTACATACAGGGACAGACAGCAGCAAAGGTCATAGGGTGGGGGGTCAGGTATTACTACACGTGTATGGGGGGATTTAAAATCAGTGTTTAGCATGCCAGCTGCAGCTGTGTGTGTGGTGGTGTTGTATGAGCCATGTGTATTGCATGTAGCAGAGCTGTCAGTGTGTGTGTAGCAGAGCTGTATGAGCCATGTGTATTGCATGTAGCAGAGCAGTCTGTGTTTGTGTAGCAGAGTTGGTGGTGGTGTTGTATGAGCCGTGTGTATTGCATGTAGCAGAGCTGTCAGTGTGTGTGTAGCAGAGCTGTATGAGCCATGTGTATTGCATGTAGCAGAGCAGTCTGTGTTTGTGTAGCAGAGTTGGTGGTGGTGTTGTATGAGCCGTGTGTATTGCACGTAGCAGAGCTGTAGGAGCCATGTGTATTGCCTATAGCAGAGCTGTCAGTGTGTGTAGCAGAGCTGTATGAGCCATGTGTATTGCATGTAGCAGAGCTGTCAGTGTGTGTAGCAGAGCTGTATGAGCCATGAGTATTGCATGTAGCAGAGCTGTCAGTGTGTGTGTATGTAGCAGAGTTGTATAAGCCGTGTGTATTGCATGTGGCACCACGGGGTCTTTGACCCCCAGTCTTGTTCATTGCAGTTGCACATTGACATTTGTACAAAGGGTACATGAGGGTTAAAGCGTCTGCAGCCAGTGAGTGCCTTTTAACACGACCATTCAGCCCATATAGCTGGTCATATAGCACATGTACAGCCCTATATAGCTGGTCATATAGCACATATACAGCCCTATATAGCTGGTCATATAGCACATATACAGCCCTATATAGCTGGTCATATAGCACATATACAGCCCCATATATCTGGTCATATAGCACATATACAGCCCCATATAGCTGGTCATATAGCACATATACAGCCCTATATAGCTGGTCATATAGCACATATACAGCCCCATATAGCTGGTCATATAGCACATATACAGCCCTATATAGCTGGTCATATAGCACATATACAGCCCCATATAGGCGGTCATATAGCACATATACAGCCCCATATAGCTGGTCATATAGCACATATACAGCCCTATATAGCTGGTCATATAGCACATATACAGCCCCATATAGCTGGTCATATAGCACATATACAGCCCCATATAGCTGGTCATATAGCACATGTACAGCCCTATATAGCTGGTCATATAGCACATATACAGCCCCATATAGCTGGTCATATAGCACATGTACAGCCCTATATAGCTGGTCATATAGCACATATACAGCCCCATATAGCTGGTCATATAGCACATCTCCGTGTTTGCCAATCCGCCACAAATGTAACACTTGAATATTCTTGCTGATTTGACCTTGCGCGATCTGTAACGGACCCGCAGCACAGCTGCCATGTTGTAGCGCAGAGCGCCTCCCGCCTGTCGGTGCTGATATTTCACCCTACATGGAGTAGGTTTTCTCCCGGCTACACGTGGATGAGACTTTAAATCTCCATCCTGGTGTGTCGGGCCGTAAAGGAGTCCAATCAGGATCCGCACCGCCCGTACCCAGAACCTCCGCAGCGCCCGCCCACAAAGGGGATTTTGCAAACATGTCGGATTGTACATTTGTGCACATTAGTTAAAAAGAGGCTAAAAAATTACAATAAATAAAAGGAAATTAAAGTTAAAAAATGCCCCTTTTCCCGTAGCTACGCCCCCCCCCCCCCCCCCAAAACGCACTCAGTTTCGCTGCACGTGTAAAAATCAGACCTATCAAAGTAACGCATTATTTACCAACGCCAGAATTACACTTTTTTGGTCACCCCGTCGCCAAGAAAAAGTGGAATCAAAAAGTTGTATGAACTCAAAAATGGTGCCAATAAACTGCAGGACTATTCACAAAAAAGGAGCCGCCGTCCAACCGCGCCGACGGGACAGTAACGTCACGGGCAAAATATATAGAGGTTCGTTTTTTTCAAACATTTTTTTTTCTTTTTTAAAGCTGCAAACCAAGGGCATATCAATGTCATCCATTGGGGTCCCTCGCTCAGGACCCTCCTCAATGATCCAGAACTAAGAGCTACTCAGTGGAAGCGCCTTCAGTTCTAGTGGACCTCCTGCCATCGGGATACTAGAGGACCACCTTTCATGTGACTGTCCCGTAATACGACGCAGTTCCTCCAGACAAATTGTCAGGGTGCCGAGAGCAGAACCTGGGGTCATCAGCTTCTTGGAGGGGTTGCGCACTTTAGGTGTAGGACCTCTTGTATAATTATCCTTGCTCCGCGGTGTTCTTGACCTGATGGTCACATAAGACCAATCTGGTAGAACAGGCGGATCAGTAACGCTTCCTGACAATTGGGAAGGCTTCTTGATGTCGGGATCGTATTTACGCAATTGATATAAAATGTGAATTTGTGTCGTGCAGAATCTGGACCTAACGAAGAGGAAGATGGTTCACGAAGGGCCGTTGGCTTGGAAGGTGAACAGAGACAAGATCATCGGTGAGTTAATGTCCGATCAGAAGGAAGAGCTTGACGTGTTACTGCGCTGTAGGCTTGGGAGTCCAGGAATAGTCTACATGATCCGTTAAAGTGAACCCGTCGACTCCCATCAGCCGTATGGGGAAACGTATGAGGATCTGAAGTGCTGCATCCGGGATGTGCGTCTGATATTTACTTCCCCCGCTGTGTGCTGTCAGAGCAGACGCTGTGTGCTGCTGGTGGACTACACCGGCGCACCGCAGGATGAGCACACTTGTCCGTCCTCACTGTGCGCGAGCATTAAGTAGTCTGCGGGATGCATGCAGTGGCAGCTCTGACAACAGGGAAATACCGAGGGAGGGAAGTATGAGATTCACATCTCCGCTCCCACAAGCCCATAAGTCTCGCTGCGGGGCTTATAGGAGCTAGCAGAGTCTCTTTAAAGGGCCACGCCGGTGAGTTTTGTGTTTGATTCATTCATTATGTAGCTATAGCACCAGCATATATGTCGGCTAGTGTGCTAGCTTGGTTAGTGGTTTCTTTTAGCTGAAGCTCGTGGCCACTTTTTTCCATGGTCATGTGATCTCAATTCTGACTAGCTTAGATCTACTTGGGGTTATGTGTTCAGTTTGTAGTCAGTTTCTCAGCCTGTGTGATGCTGTTACACGGATCCACCACAGAAACTGCCTAGAGAGGACACAGACACTTCTGTCACAGATACTGATGATGATCACACAAGCATAATTGAGGAGTTCACAGCTCATCCTCCTGAGTATATACTTATGGACTCTAACTTATGTAGGTGACTATAGAAGGTAATGAAGCAGAACTGCTACAGCCTCTACTAATGCTGTGCTGATGCATCATGGGATAGATGTGAACCTGAAAGTAAAATTTTCACTCTCCAGATAGTGACTGATGAGCATCAGACAGGGGGCTGCACTGCAGGGAAGTTGCTGCAATACACTAAGGAGACTTCCAGAGTTTGACAGGGAATCAGGTGAGGGGGAGATGGAAAAATGTGTTTTTGCCGGAGTGGCCCTTTAAAGGGGATGTACAAAAATTGACTCTTTTCACCTCTCTACAGGACAGATGAGAAATGTCTGATCAGTGGCAATCCCACTGCTGAGCCCCCCACCAATCCTGATAACGAGGGTCCTGTGTCCCCCTCTCCTCCTCGCTGTGTGATCGCTGCCCCCTACTGAAGTGAGGAGAATATTGCATGGTTCTGCGGTTGCACGTGTGCGGTGCCGCTCCGTTCATTTTCAATGGGACTGCTGGACAAAGCCAGGCCCTTGTATTCGGCTATTTCTGTTCTCAGGACTGGTGGGGGTCTCGGAGGTGAGACCCCCACTGATGAGACTTTTATCACCTATGACCAGATGATCACCCTGTAGTGGTCGGGCCTTGTAGCAGGTCTCCCACCAGTCTGTAGATGTGACTTTAGCTCTGATCTTGTGATTTCCTGGAAGCGGCAGCGTTGTTGTATCCTCTGGTTTCCCGCGTTGCGCTAAAGGTCATCCTGTGGCTCTCCGCTAACATGAAGTGACATCCATCTCATCCGCAGATCTCTACACGCTGCTGTTGGAGGACATTCTGGTGTTGCTTCAGAGACAGGATGACAAATTGATCCTCCGATGCCACAGTAAGATCCTGGCCACCACGTCCGACAGCAAACACATCTTCAGCCCCGTCATCAAGCTGAACACAGTGCTGGTGCGGCAGGTAGCCACAGGTCAGTCGGTGCCCTGCGGTGACTAAGGGCTAAACGCCTTCTAATGGGCTGCACATTTATATTCCTACACTGACGTCCGGCTGAATGTGGAAGAGAAGCTGAGCTGCCATTGGATTAGTAGGCAGCTGGCGGCACTGCGCCCGGAGGGAGCGCTGCAATGCATCTATGCCGGCTGCAGGGGGGCAGCTGGGAATTTGGGTTCAGCTCTTAGCAAGAGAGAGATCGTCTCATGGAAGAATAGTGAGCAATCGTTCCTAATGAACCATCTAGTGGTGCCTAATTATATATGACATAAATCCATATCGGACTCCCTTAAAGGGGTATTCCCACTGAGCATGTGCCATGTGGGTCCCAGAACTGGGGGTCTCCGGACCCCCTCCCCTCCACTGCATCCGGGCACTGATTGCATACAGTCTGTGGGGTTATACTCAGCTGTTTCCATAACTCTAATATCAGAAAGTCCTCACACCCTCGCTCCGTCTTACATCTTATGTTGTGTCCCCCTCATTCTGCACTCAGGACCCCATAATGACAAAATAACAACAGAACGGGAGAAATCTTTGTACATTTTTTTTTTAAATGTAACACCCCCCCCCCCACCACCACCATTCCTCAGTGACATCAGTATTCACACTTTGTACTCAGTAATAGTCAGAGCCCCTCTGGCAGTTCTTCTTGGGGATGATGCCACAAGGTTTTCCCCTGGATTTGGAGGTTTTTTGCCCTCTGTCAGGTTGGAAGGGGGCCGTCTGCAGACAGCCATTGTCAGGTCTCTCCAGAGATGTCCCATTAGGTTCAGGGCTCTGGCCGGCCCCTCAAGGACATTCACAGAGTTGTCTCCCCTCCTGGGTGGTCTTGGCTGGGGTCTTAGGGTCATTGTCTTGTTGGAAGGTGACCCCTCTGTCCGGTCTGAGGTTCCTTGTACTCTGGATCAGGTGGTCATTATCTCTGTACTTTGCTCCATTCAGCTTTCTATTCCCCCCTGACTGCTCTCCCCTCCCCCACATGATGCTCCACCACCAGGCTTCACTGTAGCGATGGTATTGGGCAGGTGATGAGCGGCGCCTGGTTTCCATCCACCCTGACCGGTGTCCCCTCCCCCAGCATGATGCTTCACCACCAGGCTTCACTGTAGCGATGGTACTGGGATGGTGATGAGCGGCGCCTGGTTTCCTCCAGACAGAAGGCTCAGAGGCCTGAAAGTTCCATCTTGGTGCCATCAGAGCAGAGAATCTTGTTTCTCGCAGTCTGAGGGTCCTTTAGGCTCTTTTTGGTAACTCCAGGTGGGCTTCATGTGTCTTACTGAGGAGGCTTCTTTCTGGTCGCTCTGCCATAAAGCCCAGATTGGTGGAGACTGCAGTGATGGTTGACCTTCTGGTAGTTTCTTCCATGTAAGTATTATGGGGCCGCTGGGCTCTTGGTCACGTCTCTTACAAGACCTTTCTCCCCCTTAGTTTGGTGGGTCGGGGGCTCTAGGAAGAGTCCTGGTTCTTCTCCCATGTTAGTATTATGGGGGCCGCTGGGCTCTTGGGAACTTTCAGGACAGCAGTAATGTTTTTGTAGCTTCTCCAGATCTGCGCCTCCACACAATCCTGTATCTGAGCTCTGCAGGCAGTTCTGTCCTCCTCATGGACTGGTTTTGGCTCTGATATGCATTGTGAGCGATGAGGCCTTATATAGACGGGGGTCTTTATGTTTAATCAGCTGGATTTCCCACAGGTGACTCTAATCAAGGTGTAGAGACATCTCAGAGAATCCAGAGAATTGGGAGCCCCAGAGCAACAAGTGCCACCAAAGGGTGTGAATACTTCTGTCACTGCTAAATGGGAGTTTTTTATTGTACATAGATTTCTCCTGCTCTGTTGCCACTTTGTCATTATGGGGTCCTGAGTGCAGAACGATGGAGGCGCAAGGACAGTGCATAATAACATGGAAAGCATTGAGGGGGTGTGAAGACTTTCCAATGCTTTGTAGATGTGAATGCACATTCATAGTCACCCCTTCATTCACTCTCCGCCTGAATGGCTTGGCTGGCAGGGATTTAGTCTTTTATCGTTCTTCTTGCTTTTGATGAGATGAGCCTATCGGAGGGGTCTTCCCATCTGCGGAGGAGCCTTCTGCTTAGTTCTTGCACAGGCTCGCTACAATGTTGCAAAGACTCTGTTCACTTTGTTTCCTCAACTGGAAAGTGTCCCAGAAATCTCTGAAGAGGCAGCAGTGATGATGAGGCGCCCCTACACCTCCAAAGAGGGTCAGCTAGCAGCTGCTTCCCCGGCCCCCCGTACACATGAACATTCAGCGTATCCGAGTGTTTAGGGATGGAAGCTGCAGGCAGACCGCTCTCCGCTGAGACCCCGCCATAAACAATAATGGGGGGAAAGTCTTTAATATTGTAGGGCACAACTACGAGGAGCAAGTGGGCTTTGTGGTGTGGGGGTGACAACAAGTCACACTGCCCTGGCAGGGGTATGTAGATACAGGGATGGGGCAGGAAACCGAACTATTGCCCCAAGTAAGTCCGGCTCTGGGAAACCCCTCTGGGAAGGTTCACACTGCAGGTTTTTGCCTCAGAATTTGATGTGGAATCTGCAGCAACTCGGCACTCCTTCCCTTTCGGTGGGATCCGCCGTCTGCAGAGGTTGGATTTTTTTCGGTAAATGAATGTGAAATCTGCCTTCAGACAGTTGTGACTTCTGGCCACCGATTAGTCCATTGAACAGCGCTACATCCGCCGGATCCACGGACAGATATTCGCATCGCCGCGGCTGAAGTCCAGAGCTCCGCCGCAGAGGTAGAATCCACATGGAAACCTCTGCGGCGGCTTCTGCCATCTCAACCTGCCCCCTGGTTCATGCTGCCAGGATAGTCATGTGCGGCGCCCCACGTGGGTCTTGTCTAGGTAAAATGCAGTTTGACTTTGAATGGCGTCCGAATCAGCGGGTCAGGCTAGATGGCGCGGTCCTGGAGAGGACTGCTGGCAAGGAGAGGTCGGAGCCTCTGTGGCGCAGTGCGGCGTTCCCAAGTCTAACTTCACAGCAGGTTTATTCTGTAACACCGCAGCTTTTTGGGAAAAAACCTACCTGGGGCGACCGGCATCCCTGTCCCGTTACAACGGGGAGTTGTGTCTCCTACTCTGGGGGGGCGCACTGTTCCAGCGCTGTGTCCCTGTGAAGTTGTCGCACCCTGCCTGGAAAGTCACTCTGGATGTGCCAACCTCACAGCGACACGTCGCTGGACGTGGCACCCAGTGAGTCTCAGACCCCACCCGCCCGTCCATCACCTTTAACCCTTATAACATAGCTTATAGGTCTTAAAGGTGATGAGAGGTTCCCTTTAAGTGCAGACGACTGCCTTCAGTATGTAATGATATTTGTGTCCATCTCTTGTTCTCTCTTCTTCCTCCGCAGACAACAAGGCCCTCTTCGTCATATCCATGTCAGACAATGGAGCGCAAATCTACGAGCTGATCGCCAACAGCGTGTCCGAGAAGAACGTGTAGGTGTCACCGCCAGCGAGCCGCTGACTCTGTGTTGTGCCGTTGACTTGCTACAGATATGTGGTGGATCCGTAGGACGCAGGGGAAGATTAGGGAAATGCATTATTTCCGATGGGGACCCCGGCGCCAGCCGGACCCGTCTCTTGTCCGGTAGAGATGGCAAACCGCCCGCCCCCTGCTCAGAGAGGCTCAGCGGTCATCAGATCTCAGCCGCAGAGTAGCGGAGGGACAGACGCACTGACCCCTCTGACATGAGGCTCTGATTACTCCCAGCGCTTTGGTTGCTGTTCAGCCACTGCAGAAAGTTGTCATTTTGCTTCTTTTTTCACTTTTTTTTCCAATATGCAGTTTTCCTCCCCTTCCGCGTTGATGCCAGTGCAGCGGGTATCCCAGCTCCTCATAAGCAATCGGACATTTTTGGCTCCCGCACAAAAAAATGTCCAATTCTTTATGCAGATTGAAACTCTGAGCTGCGATGTTGTAAACACAGAAGTTTGCTTTAACCCCTTCACGACCAAGGACGTACCGGTACGTCCTGTGGCCGCGGGGTATGTATGAAAAGAGGTTGCGATGCAACCTCTCTTTATACAGTGCGGGCGTGAGCTATTAACCATTTAAATGCCGCTGTCAATTCTGACAGCGGCATTTAAATTCCCGAACGATGTTCGGGGGTCCCGCACGGCCCACCCCCGCGGTGAGATCGGGGGAGCTGTACAGGTGTCATGGCAGCCGGGGGGCCTAATGAAAGTCCCCAGGGCTGCCTTAACAGACTGCCTATCAAGCCATCCACACAGGGTGGCTTAACAGACTGCCTGACAAAAAGCAGTATAACGTAATGCTATAGCATTACGTCATACTGCAGGAGCGATCAAAGCATCGCATGTTAAAGTCCCCCAGGGGGACTTCAAAGTAATGTAAAAAAAAAATTAATAAAGTTTTTTTTAATTGAAAAAAAAAGTTGTAAAATTTTAAATCACCCCCCCTTTTGCCATATCTATTATTAAAAAATCTAAATCATAAAATAAAAATATGTATTTGGTATCGCCGCGTCCGTAAAAGTCCGAACTATCAAAGTAGCGCATTATTTTTCCCGCACGGTGAACGTCGTCCGAAAAAAAAAATAAAGAACGCCAGAAATGCACTTTTTTAGTTACCCTGTACCCAGAAAAAACGCAATAAAAAGCGATCAAAAATTTGTATGTATTCCAAATTGGTACTATCAGAAACTACAGGACATCCCGCAAAAAATGAGGCCTTGCTGACCTACGTCGACGGAAAAATAAAAAAGTTATTGCGCGCACAAAATGACCGCAGAAAATAATAGAAAGAAATTTAATGTCTTTGAAAAAAAAAGAGTAGTATAGTAAAGAAAAAACTATCCAAGTTTGGTGTCGTAGTAATCGTACCGACCCCTAGAATAAAGTTATCATGTCATTTTTGCTGCCGTTTGTGCGCCGTAGAAGCAAGACGCACTAAAAGATGGCAAAATGTCGTGTTTTTTTTTTCATTTTACTGCACTTTTTAAAAAAGTTTTTCAGTACATTGTATGGTACTTTAAATAGCACCTTTGAAAAATACAACTCGTCCCACAAAAAACAACAAGCCCTCATACAGCGACGTCGATGGATAAATAAAGGAGTTACGATTTTTTTAAAGGGGGGAGGAAAAAACGAAAATGGAAAAAGAAAAATGGCCGCGTCATTAAGGGGTTAAAGGATTGTCTTACTGAACAACTTACCCCTCTTCCGCCACCATTGGGATCCAGCGCTGCAGCCCCACTGCGGTCCTGGTGATTACTGTGACAGATGATGTCTGGTGACCACTGCAGCCAATCAGAGGTTGCAGCCTCACCTTCCTGAACTTTCATACATAGTAACTGAGGATTAGTGGCTCCTGGGTGCAAAGGAAACGCTGAGGCTGCGTTCCAAATGGGTTGGGCTGTGATGTAAGAGCGCTCTGAAGCGCGGTCGGATCTAGGAGGACTCGCATGAGTCCTGTGAGCCGGCGCCGTGCTGCAACTTTATCCCAGGAGGGTGATTGCCAGAAGGGGCGACAGTTAGTAGTAATGTGGGGGTATAAAACAGAAGAATCATAGAATATAGAGAAAGGAGCAGAACGAAGACGGTCTGCGAGCGCCGCGACCAGCGAAGACCCCGGAGCGCTGATGGAATCTCAGGGCACTAGAAGAGAATGTGATGTGTCTGCAAAGCTATAAAGGTGGGAAAATACCTATCTCTAAAACCTCGTTAAGACCATCCGGCGACACATCCCACTCGTCTCCGCAGCCGTTAACCGCAAAGATGTCATCTGGAAGCGTCCTTGTGCTTGGAGTGGCTCTTATGTGTGTTTGTTCGCTCTCGGCGCTCCTGAAGCCGCACAGACATTAAGTGGACTTAGTTTTACTTCTGTGTTGTTAGACTTGAACTTGCAGTTCTTCATTTCTTGTTCCTCACTTCACTGATACCCGGCAGCGATCCAGTGGTGGCGCCCCCTCCTCCAGCTGGCCGCTTACACACCGTGCTCCACATTAAACGGCCGTGACCAGAGCTGCTGCATGTGGAGTCCACTCCCCACTTTACAAACCTACGTCATTGAGGTTAATGATGTTGCCTTGCCGTCCTCACGGAGCGGGCTCTTGTCCCAGGAGTGCCTGTCGCGCCTCCCACTACCGCCCTATGCAGCTCTATGGTGCTGAGTGCCACCTGTCTGCACATGGGGCTCTGCACATGGGGCGCGATACGATGTAACACTGTATGGGAGTGAGGGGCGCGATACAATGTAACACTTTATGGGAGTGAGGGGCGCGATACCATGTAACACATTATGGGAGTGAGGGGCGCGATACAATGTAACACTATGGGAGTGAGGGGGACGCGATACCATGTAACACTTTATGGGAGTCAGAGGCGCGATACGATGTAACACTTTATGGGAGTGAGGGGCGCGATATGATGTAACACATTATGGGAGTGAGGGGCGCGATACAATGTAACACTTTATGGGAGTGAGGGGCGCGATACCATGTAACACTTTATGGGAGTGAGGGGCGCGATATGATGTAACACTTTATGGGAGTGAGAGACGCGATACCATGTAACACTTTATGGGAGTGAGAGACGCGATACGGTGTAACACTTTATGGGAGTGAGAGGCGCGATATGATGTAACACTGTATGGGAGTGAGAGGCGCGACACCATGTAACACTTTATGGGAGTGAGGGGCGCGATACGGTGTAACACTGTATGGGAGTGAGAGGCGCGACACCATGTAACACTTTATGGGAGTGAGGGGCGCGATACCATGTAACACTTTATGGGAGTGAGGGGCGTGATACCATGTAACACTTTATGGGAGTGAGGGGCGCGATACGATGTAACACTTTATGGGAGTGAGAGGCGCGATATGATGTAACACTTTATGGGAGTGAGAGACGCGATACCATGTAACACTTTATGGGAGTGAGGGGCGTGATACCATGTAACACTTTATGGGAGTGAGAGACGCGATACGATGTAACACTGTATGGGAGTGAGAGGCGCGATATGATGTAACACATTATGGGAGTGAGGGGCGCGATACAATGTAACACTTTATGGGAGTGAGGGGCGCGATACCATGTAACACTTTATGGGAGTGAGAGACGCGATACGGTGTAACACTTTATGGGAGTGAGGGCCGCGATACGATGTAACACTTTATGGGAGTGAGGGGCGCGATATGATGTAACACTTTATGGGAGTGAGGGGCACAATACCATGTAACACTTTATGGGAGTGAGGGGGGCGCGATACGATGTAACACTTTATGGGAGTGAGAGACGCGATACGATGTAACACTTTATGGGAGTGAGGGCCGCGATACGATGTAACACTTTATGGGAGTGAGGGCCGCGATACCATGTAACACTTTATGGGAGTGAGGGGTGCGATACGATGTAACACTGTATGAGAGTGAGGGGCAGGATACAATGTAACACTTTGTGGGAGTAAGGGGCGCGATATGATGTAACACTTTATGGGAGTGAGAGGCGCGATACGATGTAACACTTTATGGGAGTGAGAGGCGCGATACGATGTAACACTTTATGGGAGTGAGAGACGCGATACCATGTAACACTTTATGGGAGTGAGAGACGCGATACGGTGTAACACTTTATGGGAGTGAGGGGCACAATACCATGTAACACTTTATGGGAGTGAGGGGGGCGCGATACGATGTAACACTTTATGGGAGTGAGAGACGCGATACGATGTAACACTTTATGGGAGTGAGGGCCGCGATACGATGTAACACTGTATGAGAGTGAGGGGCAGGATACAATGTAACACTTTATGGGAGTGAGGGGCGCGATACGATGTAACACTTTATGGGAGTGAGAGGCGCGATACAATGTAACACTTTATGGGAGTGAGGGGGCAGCGATATGATGTAACACATTATGGGAGTGAGGGGCGCGATACCATGTAACACTTTATGGGAGTGAGAGACGCGATACCATGTAACACTTTATGGGAGTGAGGGGCGCGATACAATGTAACACTATGGGAGTGAGGGGGACGCGATACGATGTAACACTTTGTGGGAGTGAGGGGTGTGATACCATGTAACACTTTATGGGAGTGAGAGGCGCGATACGATGTAACACTTTATGGGAGTGAGAGACGCGATACCATGTAACACTTTATGGGAGTGAGAGACGCGATACGGTGTAACACTTTATGGGAGTGAGGGGCACAATACCATGTAACACTTTATGGGAGTGAGGGGGGCGCGATACGATGTAACACTTTATGGGAGTGAGAGACGCGATACGATGTAACACTTTATGGGAGTGAGGGCCGCGATACGATGTAACACTTTATGGGAGTGAGGGGCGCGATACGATGTAACACTTTATGGGAGTGAGGGGCGCGATACCATGTAACACTTTATGGGAGTGAGGGGCGCAATACGATGTAAAACTTTATGGGAGTGAGGGGCGCGATACCATGTAACACTTTATGGGAGTGAGGGGCGCGATACAATGTAACACTGTATGAGAGTGAGGGGCAGGATACAATGTAACACTTTATGGGAGTGAGGGGCGCGATACGATGTAACACTTTATGGGAGTGAGAGGCGCGATACAATGTAACACTTTATGGGAGTGAGGGGGCAGCGATATGATGTAACACATTATGGGAGTGAGGGGCGCGATACCATGTAACACTTTATGGGAGTGAGAGACGCGATACCATGTAACACTTTATGGGAGTGAGGGCCGCGATACGATGTAACACTGTATGAGAGTGAGGGGCAGGATACAATGTAACACTTTGTGGGAGTAAGGGGCGCGATATGATGTAACACTTTATGGGAGTGAGAGGCGCGATACAATGTAACACTTTATGGGAGTGAGGGGGGGGCGATATGATGTAACACATTATGGGAGTGAGGGGCGCGATACCATGTAACAGTTTATGGGAGTGAGGGGCGCGATACCATGTAACACTTTATGGGAGTGAGAGACGTGATACGATGTAACACTTTATGGGAGTGAGAGACGTGATACGATGTAACACTTTGTGGGAGTGAGGGGTGTGATACCATGTAACACTTTATGGGAGTGAGGGGCGCGATATGATGTAACACTTTATGGGAGTGAGGGGCGCGATATGATGTAACACTTTATGGGAGTGAGGGGCGCGATACAATGTAACACTTTATGGGAGTAAGGGGCGCGATACAATGTAACACTTTATGGGAGTGAGGGGCGCGATATGATGTAACACTTTATGGGAGTGAGGGGCGCGATGCCATGTAACACTTTATGGGAGTAAGGGGCGCGATACGATGTAACACTTTATGGGAGTGAGGGGCGCGATACCATGTAACACTTTATGGGAGTAAGGGGCGCGATATGATGTAACACTTTATGGGAGTGAGGGGCGCGATATGATGTAACACTTTATGGGAGTGAGGGGCGCGATATGATGTAACACTTTATGGGAGTGAGGGGCGCGATGCCATGTAACACTTTATGGGAGTAAGGGGCGCGATACGATGTAACACTTTATGGGAGTGAGGGGCGCGATATGATGTAATACTTTATGGGAGTGAGGGGCGCGATGCCATGTAACACTTTATGGGAGTAAGGGGCGCGATACGATGTAACACTTTATGGGAGTGAGGGGCGCGATACCATGTAACACTTTATGGGAGTAAGGGGCGCGATACGATGTAACACTTTATGGGAGTGAGGGGCGCGATATGATGTAACACTTTATGGGAGTGAGGGGCGCGATATGATGTAACACTTTATGGGAGTGAGGGGCGCGATGCCATGTAACACTTTATGGGAGTAAGGGGCGCGATACGATGTAACACTTTATGGGAGTGAGGGGCGCGATGCCATGTAACACTTTATGGGAGTGAGGGGCGCGATATGATGTAACACTTTATGGGAGTGAGGGGCGCGATATGATGTAACACTTTATGGGAGTGAGGGGCGCGATGCTATGTAACACTTTATGGGAGTGAGGGGCGCGATGCCATGTAACACTTTATGGGAGTGAGGGGCGCGATACGATGTAACACTTTATGGGAGTGAGAGACGCGATACCATGTAACACTTTATGGGAGTGAGGGGCGCGATACGATGTAAAACTTTATGGGAGTGAGAGACGCGATACCATGTAACACTTTATGGGAGTGAGGGGCGCGATACCATGTAACACTTTATGGGAGTGAGGGGCGCGATATGATGTAACACATTATGAGAGTGAGGGGCAGGATACAATGTAACACTTTGTCGGAGTAAGGGGCGTGATATGATGTAACACTTTATGGGAGTGAGAGACGCATTACGATGTAACACTTTATGGGAGTGAGAGACGCAATACCATGTAACACTTTATGGGAGTGAGGGGCGCGATACCATGTAACACTTTATGGGAGTGAGGGGCGCGATGCAATGTAACACTTTATGGGAGTGAGGGGCGCGATACCATGTAATACTTTATGGGAGTGAGGGGCGCGATACCATGTAACACTTTATGGGAGTGAGGGGCGCGATATGATGTAACACTTTATGGGAGTAAGGGGCGCGATATGATGTAACACTTTATGGGAGTGAGGGGCGCGATACCATGTAACACTTTATGGGAGTAAGGGGCGCGATATGATGTAACACTTTATGGGAGTGAGGGGCGCGATACCATGTAACACTTTATGGGAGTGAGGGGCGCTATATGATGTAACACATTATGAGAGTGAGGGGCAGGATACAATGTAACACTTTGTCGGAGTAAGGGGCGTGATACAATGTAACACTTTATGGGAGTGAGGGGCGCGATACGATGTAACACTTTATGGGAGTAAGGGGCGCGATACGATGTAACACTTTATGGGAGTGAGGGGCGCGATACGATGTAACACTTTATGGGAGTAAGGGGCGCGATACGATGTAACACTTTATGGGAGTAAGGGGCGCGATACCATGTAACACTTTATGGGAGTGAGGGGCGCGATACCATGTAATACTTTATGGGAGTGAGGGGCGCGATACCATGTAACACTTTATGGGAGTGAGGGGCGCGATACCATGTAACACTTTATGGGAGTGAGAGACGCGATACGATGTAACACTTTATGGGAGTAAGGGGCGCGATACGATGTAACACTTTATGGGAGTGAGGGGCGCGATACGATGTAACACTTTATGGGAGTGAGGGGCGCGATACGATGTAACACTTTATGGGAGTAAGGGGCGCGATACCATGTAATACTTTATGGGAGTGAGGGGCGCGATACCATGTAATACTTTATGGGAGTGAGGGGCGCGATACCATGTAACACTTTATGGGAGTGAGGGGCGCAATACCATGTAACACTTTATGGGAGTGAGGGGCGCAATACCATGTAACACTTTATGGGAGTGAGGGGCGCGATATGATGTAACACATTATGGGAGTAAGGGGCGCGATACCATGTAACACTTTATGGGAGTGAGGGGCGCGATATGATGTAGCACTTTATGGGAGTGAGGGGCGCGATATGATGTAACACTTTATGGGAGTAAGGGGCGCGATACCATGTAACACATTATGGGAGTGAGGGGCGCGATACCATGTAACACTTTATGGGAGTGAGAGACGCGATACCATGTAACACTTTATGGGAGTGAGGGGCGCGATACCATGTAACACTTTGTGGGAGTGAGGGGCGCGATACGATGTAACACTTTGTGGGAGTGAGAGACGCGATACGATGTAACACATTATGGGAGTGAGGGGCGCTATACCATGTAACACTTTATGGGAGTGAGAGACGCGATATGATGTAACACATTATGGGAGTGAGGGGCGCGATAAGATGTAACACTTTATGGGAGTGAGGGGCGCGATACAATGTAACACTTTATGGGAGTGAGGGGCGCGATACCATGTAACACATTATGGGAGTGAGAGACGCGATACCATGTAACACTTTATGGGAGTGAGGGGCGCGATACCATGTAACACATTATGGGAGTGAGAGACGCGATACCATGTAACACTTTATGGGAGTGAGGGGCGCGATACCATGTAACACTTTATGGGAGTGAGGGGCGCGATACCATGTAACACATTATGGGAGTGAGGGGCGCGATACAATGTAACACTTTATGGGAGTGAGGGCGCGATACCATGTAACACTCTATTGTGCGCACAAAGCTGAGTTGCATTCTAAGCGCCTCCCGTCGGCCGTCTGAGGATGTCATTCATCCTGGAGAATGTGACCTTGCGGTTTCACCGGATCAATAATTCGATTACAGGCCACTTCACAGAGGAGTCCTTGAACCTGCTATTAAATACATTCTCCGGATTTGGCAGAATGGAGCAGTTTTTATAACTTTGGTTATTGGCTAAATTAAGAAGCCAAGTAATGAGGTGCGGTCAGAGTCCCCGACCCCCCTAGTTGGGATGCATTTACGCTATCACACAGCTAAATACATGGAGTTGCATTTATTTGAGTAGCTTTTACAGCTATCGGGACATTAGAAAAAAAAAATGTCCTACTCCCTTCAAAACAGCGCCGCTCTTATCCAGTGGTTGTGTCTGGTAATGCAGCTCAGCAACAGCACCGCTCTTATCCAGTGGTTGTGTCTGGTAATGCAGCTCAGCAACAGCGCCGCTCTTATCCAGTGGTTGTGTCTGGTAATGCAGCTCAGCAACAGCGCCGCTTCTATCCAGTGGTTGTGTCTGGTAATGCAGCTCAGCCCCATTTGCTTGAGCTGCTATGGCTGACACACCCCGAGGACAAGAGTGGTTCTGTATCTGTAAAATAAAATACCCTATTAAATGTCTGAACATTTAAAACGTACAGTGAAAGCTTTACTCCTGGGCGTTTCCAGCAGCGCACGGTGCGCTCAGTACGTGAGGAGGCGCCAGCGTGTATTACCTGCACCCCTGCCCCTGCTCAGACCTGCCGTACATTACTGGTATGATTCCTACTAGTTTTTGGTGGTAATTATACATAAAGCTATTGGCCGGGGGTGGCCACGCCCCTCCAAAAGCCCCGCCCGCTAACAGCACAGTTTTTCTTCCAAAACTCTTGTTTTTCCCATGCAGTCACTAGGCGATGATACGGGTGCCCGCAACTTATCTGCAGTGTCGGTTACAGATGGGCTGCGGGTCGGACGGCTTCCATTGACCTCAGTAGAAGCCGCCCATGTGGAATCCATACTAAAATGCTGGGATTTTATTTCCGCTCGTGTCAGGGGACATACAAATGCTCTATTGTTTGAATGTGTTTGGAATATCGCGGATCATCTTAATACAATACTTGCTCTCTGATTGGCCAGTGCTGCTCGGGTGCTGACCAATCAGGAAGCAGTGCTCCGTGAGAATCTGATCAGCTGTCTGAGCTACTCTGGGACCTCCCCTTTGTAGTGCCAAGCTCCACCCCTTTTCTGATGACTGACATCTCCAGCTATCAGTCGGAGACATTTGGGCCGGAGAACTCTTACAGGTTCTGCACCACATTTATGATATGTTCCCAACGCTTTTTCTCACTACATTTGTAAAAATGGGTGTGGCTTCATGGGAAGGGGGCGTGGCCTTGCAGGGAAGGGCGCAGGCCTAAAAACAACCTTGTGTGCCAAACGTTTGGTGCAAAAACTCTTGAAAAACCAACCTAATATATAGTGTATACTTGGACTAAGCGGTCTTAAAGAGGCTGTCATCAACAGAGGATTGGCAGGGGATCCGTTGCCCAGGACATTGTCCCATCAACCGTTTGACAGGTTGGTGCACTGAACTGATTTCTGCAGGATGCAGACAGCTCTGTACTCGCTTCAGTGGCCAGGCTTGGTATTGCATGTCATGTTCCCATTGAAATGAATGTAGACAGACCCGGCGTCCAGCTGATCAGAGGGGGTCCCGGGTAATAGACCTCTGCCGCTCTACTATTGATGACCTATTCTGAGGCCATCAATGCTTTGCAACTGGACAACCCCTTGAAGAATTATTACAGTGGTTTGGGCTGGATGATGAATCTGGTGCGTGTTAAGACTGGTCTACGTCTGCACTGTCTATAGGACAGTATTAGTAAATGTGCCCCATTAGTGGTTCCACAGACCGGACTTGTGCTTGCCTCTGCCATTAATAAAGCCGATGCCCGCTGCCGTGCGTTACAGGGCGTGGGCCTATCTGGGATGTGTCTTAAAGGGGTGAGAGCTCGGACATATTCTGACCCGGGACCAGGAGCCTAATGAGAAGGAATATTGTAGTTTATGGTGCAAAACGTTGGTTACGATCCCTTTAGTGCTTCTACTTCTATCGCCCCCTAGTGGTTCGGATTAGTTTACATGATGACATGCTGGTGACAGATCCCCTGAAGCCCGGCTGCTGCTCCGTGACGTCATTTGGTTTATGTAGAGGGTTTGAATCTAAAGCCTGTAAGCCCGGAGGACGGCGCACCTTTTTCCTTCGTCTCGTGTGAAATTCCATTTTAGTTTTCTAATCCTTTTTTGGGTGAATGTGGTCCGCGTCCCACAACTCCCGGATTATAGGAGACTCCCAAAGCTCTTGTGCCCTGCGCAGTAACGCTTCTCTCTAAATGTCGTATCTTCTTCCTTAGTTGGCATGACCTAATTACAAGAATGGCTGCTGCATCCAAAGTGGAGGATCCCAGACCGGCAATTCCTCTCCAGGTCACTCCGGGGATTACAAACGAGTAAGTAGAATGCAGAGAAGCTGGCAGCACCAACCAGCCGAGCGCCGCAGCTACCTGCCAACGGCAGACCTTAATATAATATCGCATTATTTCACGGGGGTGCCGGCCAATTAATATTAATGCAAATTCTGGCTTCCCTGCATATCTGCACGATGTCTGCTGGCAGGAGTATCGGGGCGCTCCTACAAGGGGTGATACTGGATTTTATTCCCAGTTTTCCATCCGGTTTTGGCGGCCTTTAACCTCAATGACTGCAGTGACCTCCTAGGCTGCTTTCCTCCAAATTCCCATAGATGTGTGGAGGGATTTGCTTTCACTCCTGGAGAAACGTTAGATAATGATGCGGGGATGATGGGTGTGTTGGGCGCACGGATATGGCGTTCTAGTGCATCCCAATCGATGGGATTGAGATACGGACTTGGGGCCAATGAACTCTGCAGATGTTCTGCCCCTCCATACTGTGTGCCGTATGATGTGCTCTACACCTGGTGACCTCCCACCACCAGACGCCGTTGTCAGCTCTACACCCGGTGACATCCCCCCACCAGACCCCGTTGTCAGCTCTACACCTGGTGACATCCCACCACCAGACCCTGTTATTAGCTCTACACCTGGTGACATCCCCCCACCAGACCCCATTGTCAGCTCTACACTTGGTGACATCCCCCCACCAGAACCCGTTGTCAGCTCTACACCTGGTGACATCCCACCAGCAGACCCCGTTGTCAGCTCTACACCTGGTGACATCCCACCACCAGACCCCGTTGTCAGCTCTACACCTGGTGACATCCCCTCACCAGACCCCGTTGTCAGCTCTACACCTGGTGACATCCCACCACCAGACCCCGTTGTCAGCTCTACACCTGGTGACATCCCACCACCAGACCCCGTTGTCAGCTCTACACCTGCTGACATCCCACCACCAGACCCCGTTGTGAGCTCTAAACCTGGTGACATCCCCCCACCAGACCCCGTTGTGAGCTCTACACCTGGTGACATCCCACCAGCAGACCCCGTTGTCAGCTCTACACCTGGTGACATCCCACCACCAGACCCCGTTGTCAGCTCTACACCTGGTGACATCCCACCACCAGACCCCGTTATCAGCTCTACACCTGGTGACATCCCCCCACCAGACCCCGTTGTCAGCTCTACACCTGGTGACATCCACCCACTAGACCCCGCGGTCAGCTCTACACCTGGTGACATCCCCCCACCAGACCCTGTTATTAGCTCTACACCTGGTGACATCCCCCCACCAGACCCCATTGTCAGCTCTACACCTGGTGACATCCCCCCACCAGAACCCGTTGTCAGCTCTACACCTGGTCACATCCCACCACCAGACCCCGTTGTCAGCTCTACACCTGGTGACATCCCCCCACCAGACCCCGTTGTCAGCTCTACACCTGGTGACATCCCACCACCAGACCCCATTGTCAGCTCTACACCTGGTGACATCCCCCCACCAGACCCCGTTGTCAGCTCTACACCTGGTGACATCCCCCCACCAGAACCCGTTGTCAGCTCTACACCTGGTGACATCCCACCACCAGACCCCGTTGTGAGCTCTAAACCTGGTGACATCCCCCCACCAGACCCCGTTGTGAGCTCTAAACCTGGTGACATCCCCCCACCAGACCCCGTTGTCAGCTCTACACCTGGTGACATCCCACCACCAGACCCCATTGTCAGCTCTACACCTGGTGACATCCCCCCACCAGACCCCGTTGTCAGCTCTACACCTGGTGACATCCCCCCACCAGAACCCGTTGTCAGCTCTACACCTGGTGACATCCCACCACCAGACCCCGTTGTGAGCTCTAAACCTGGTGACATCCCCCCACCAGACCCCGTTGTGAGCTCTAAACCTGGTGACATCCCCCCACCAGACCCCGTTGTGAGCTCTACGTCTGGTGACATCTGATGGTTTCTGTACTGGGATCTCCTGTGTGATCCTCTCCTTTAGGCCACTCCCAACGATATCGCATTGGTATTCTGTGTGATATTCCTGCATTTCCTTGCGGCAATATTGCAATTTTTGTGTCGCTACGGAGTTGCTTGAAATATGAGCCCTACCCAGAAAATAAGCCCTAGCTCCAGTAAAAAAACATGAGAAATAATAGATTATCTAAGAAGCCCTGTCCTCTCCGGCGCTCGTGTCCTCATCTCCAGGCGCACTTGTCCCCTCGTCCAGGAAGGGCTGGCTGTGATTGGCTGAACCGATCAGATTTGCGGGGCTAGTACTCCTGTAAACATAGTATATGTGTGCTGTTAAATGTGCAGTAAGGCTGGTGGTATATTTCCATTCGCTATCTACCCGTCTCTCCTATTTACATGCTTGGCACGTGTTCTGAATGCAGAAATAAAGGGAACTCCAGCTCCCGATCAGATCTCCCCCTGTTGGGGAGAGGAGGAAGCCCCACTGATTTCTATCTAACAGGAGTGCTCACCCTAATCCTGGAAATGCAGAATTGTCCACATGACCTAATCTCGCTTAGAGGTCACAGGTCACCGCTGTGGAACTAGTTAAACCATTGGCAGCTACAGAACAAAAAGGGCGTTCCAAATCTTTCTAGTTACAGCACCTAATATCCCTGTAAATGCAGTCAGATGGGTCGGCCCGGATCGTGGCTGCTGGCTGCACGGAGCTCCAACCCCCGGCCATTCTCTCTAGGTAACATGGATGACATCTTCTGCATCGTCCACAGACCTGTCCAGATCCCACAACCATGCACCAGCGCATTCAGCCTGACTGCGGGCATATGGTCTGGTTCTTTTGCATCGGTTCGTGGTATGGGGAGATGTGGACAGAACTGTGGATGATGTAGGAGACTTCTTCCGTGCCCATCATAGAGAGTGGCCTGGGATTGGAGGTCCGGCCCACTCACTGGATGAGGAGGAGGAGGAGGAGGATGGGATGAGGAGGACGAGGAGGATGGGATGAGGAGGACGAGGAGGATGGGATGATGAGGAGGAGGAGGATGGGATGATGATGAGGAGGAGGAGGATGGGATGATGAGGAGGAGGAGGATGGGATGATGATGAGGAGGAGGAGGATGGGATGATGAGGAGGAGGAGGATGGGATGATGATGATGAGGAGGAGGAGGATGGGATGATGATGAGGAGGAGGAGGATGGGATGATGATGAGGAGGAGGATGGGATGATGATGAGGAGGAGGAGGAGGATGGAATGATGATGAGGAGGATGGGATGATGAGGAGGAGGAGGAGGAGGATGGGATGATGATGATGAGGAGGATGGGATGATGATGATGAGGAGGAGGATGGGATGATGATGAGGAGGAGGATGGGATGATGATGATGAGGAGGAGGAGGATGGGATGATGATGAGGAGGAGATGGATGGAATGATGAGGAGGAGGATGGGATGGTGATGATGAGGAGGATGGGATGATGAGGAGGAGGATGGGATGATGAGGAGGAGGGGGAGGAGGATGGGATGAGGAGGAGGAGGATGGGATGATGAGGAGGAGGAGGAGGATGGGATGATGATGATGATGAGGAGTTTGGGATGATGATGAGGAGGAGGAGGAGGATGGGATGATGATGAGAAGGGGGAGGAGGATGGGATGATGAGGAGGAGGAGGATGGGATGATGAGGAGGAGGATGGGATGATGATGATGAGGAGGAGGAGGATGGGATGATGATGAGGAGGATGGGATGATGATGAGGAGGAGGATGGGATGATGATGATGATGAGGAGGAGGATGAGATGATGATGAGGAGGAGGACGGGATGATGATGATGGGGAGGAGGAGGAGTTGGCGGGTTACTTGTGTGTATTATCCTTGACACCTGATATAACATTTCATGTATCTTCTACAACCTCAGAGATGAACATGAAGATGGGGAGAAACAGAAATCTGACCAGGACGATAAAGGAGGAGAAGTGCTGTCTGGGCCGAGCTCAGGTGAGTGACATGAGTAATGCTTGATGTCATTGTGGCCATAGGGGGCAGCATAGTGCAGACTTCATAAGCCTCCTGCATTATCTCACTTCTGCTCTTTCCATTTGGCATCTTACTTCACTAACAAGTTCACCTTCTTCAGCTAACTCGTCCTCACTAGTTTCAAAGAAGATGTCTGCTGCCACAACTAGTAACTTTACCCGCACTTCTTTCATGTTAAAAGGTTGCTTCAGACCAGAGTGCTTCTGTCAACCTTCTCTGCATGCTCAGTCTCAGGGCCTTTGTTGCCAGCTCAACTTCGCTGCTCGCCTGTCGCCCCGTCCCTGCTTTGCCAGTATACCCTATGCTTAAAGCGGCCCTGAGCCACATGTGCTGTAGATGAAGCCCGCACCACTTGGCAGTAGGTCGGGGCCAGAATTAATATCCGCACACCTCTTGGGGCCGCTGGTAGGTTTTTAGCGGCTTACTTACTATCTACTCTAAACTCTTTTGCAAACCCCAGGATGCTCGGTGTGCTAGTGAACAGATATCGGCACGGACCTCCGTTGCTTTATGCTGCTACACAGAATCTATATGTAAGGTTTTTAGAAAACCTATTATTGTGCTGCACTACTTATACTTGGGAGCCCAAGAAAAAGCCAAGCACAATCACATGAAACTTACCTGCGGCATATACACACGCCTCCAAATACTGTAGGACAGGTTGAAAGATTCTGCCGCTCCCGGGGCCTACAGGACCTTCCCTGACTTGAGTGACAGTCATGTGACCGGCTGCGCTTTACCCTGCACAGTCATGTGACCGGACGTGCTGTGCCATTCACTGGAGATCCTTTACCCTGCACAGTCATGTGACCGGACGTGCTGTGCCATTCACTGGAGGTCCTTTACCCTGCACAGTCATGTGACCGGCCGTGCTGTGGCATTCACTGGAGGTCCTTTACCCTGCACAGTCATGTGACCGGCCGCACTCTGCCATTCACTGGAGGTCCTTTACCCTGCTCAGTCATGTGACCGGCCATATTCTCTGTTTCTCTTAATGTGGGTTCAAAATGTAGCTTTAAACAAATGACTCAGCTGTCTGAGGAAGAGGTCTGCGTACCTCGAAACGCGTTACATTGCTGGCTAGATTTTACAAAATCTACATTCGGATCCTACATCACCGGCTCAACTCCACACAACCGTTATACGTTTACTTGGACTCTATAGAGGACACAACTTGTTGGTTCTAGAAGACTACACCAACTATAGGTTCCCCCGGAGTCCTAGCCTTTAAACCTCCTCTCCACTTTCACATGCTACTGAGATCTTTGGTCCCCCAGCGCTGGCGGCCGGCAGCACCTGCTCCACCTCATATCCACACTTTTTTGTCCGCCCCCCTTTCCCCTATTGTAACCCGCAGGCACCCCAGCTCCTTCTGGCCTCCCGTCTGGGACGCTCTGCCCACTGTTTTCTGCGGACTGGGATATGGCTATCATGTGGAGAGGCAACTAGCTGCCTGCAATCATAGTCCTGTCACAGTCCGTGGGCCGCCAGAAGTCCCCTGCCGCGCCATTTGTGGGCAGACCTGCTGTAGATGAAGCTGGTAACCGTAAATGCTGGCGTCCCCCCGCCGCTCCACTCCGGTAGGAGTCATCTGTTTGCTGTCATGTAGCCCACACAAGTATGCCCATATATCCACCCTAAAACGCGTCATGGCTGCTCGCAGCCTGTCGCTCATATGCAGGTACAAGTTCATTTTCCTCATTAGCCTCGGCGTCACCCGTGACTCTGCAGATTACCCTTCTTACCATGTGTTTGCTTTAATGTTCCGACCCATCATGGCGGCGTATGACTGCGCACAAGACCTGATACATGTATATGATAGAGAGCGCCGATGCATCCCTCATTGTAGTCGGTAACAGATGTGCCGTTGTATATTATGGCAGCGCCGCACATTAGAGTATGGCTCTGCGTTGTATACTTGGCTGCAGATATGAGATGACATATGGTAATGGAATCTATCCGCTAATTCAGGAAGCCGTTAGATATGTCCTATAAAACCAGAGCAGCCATAAGCCGTGTTCTGATTCACTGCACACGTTCCGCGGCGGGCAGCCATTGTAGGCCCAGTATTTGCTGTAACGCTTGCTATTTGCCTTGCATGATTGTGTGCTGGGATGTGACATCTCTAATAACATGACCATGTCTTATATACAGGGGGAGGCAAAAGTCTGGACACACCCATTTAACTGGTATAATGAGAATATTGACTTCCAAGGTGTGAAAGTATTCATCAAGAGGGAGGCGGCATTTTTGGGTGGAGGAGACGTTTCCGGTGGCCATTTTGAACTCCACCATATTGAATGCAGCTCAGGTTTCTCAAACGGGACATATCAGTCTCGGCTAGAATTTACTCAGAAACACCCTGGAAGTGTCAGTTTTGCGCTCTCTTTACTTGCTTAGGAGGTAAGTAAAGAGAGTTAAAGGGGTTTCATCAATGTGCGGAGGTGCGCCATCCTGTGGAACGTAACGCTGGAACTCGCTGCTCTCAGATGGGAATATGGCGTCCTGTAACATCTGGAGGGACTTCTCACCGCTAAGTCATCTGTCAGTGAAAAAGGCCCTGAGTGTTGTACACTGTTTACCAACCTTGGCATCACTTAACTCCCAAACAAATACAAAAAGAGCAAAACTGACACTTCCAGGGTGTTTCTGAGTAAATTCTAGCCAATGTCCCATGTGAAAAAAACTGAGCTGAATTCAATATGGCCACTGAACACATCTCCAGCAAGAAATGCCGCCTCCCTCCAAAATAATACTGTCACACATCGGAAGTTAGACTTCTCACTATTACACCAGCTAAACTGGTGTGTCCAGACTTTTGCCTCTCCCTGTAGTCCAGCAAACCATAAACGGTAACCTCTTGCAGCCTTTTTCATTGTAAAAGACCTTCCAGTGTTAGGATCAATAAGACGCGAGGTTGTGCACCCCCCTAATATTAGCCTTTTACTCCCCACTTCTACACGAGCCAACTCAAATAACCAATCACTGGGAATGTGCACCCCCACCCCCACCCCCGTTCCCTGATCTGAAGGCCAAATTATATTGTTTCACTTCATGGTGCTGCCAAAGTTTTTTTTAAGCTACTCACAACAAAATCTCCCGCCCCCACAGATCCGCCTCTCCTCTCACCTTGCAATCCTCTGCCCCACACACCCACTTCTACCCTCACAACACAATCCTCCGTCCCATAGAAGCACGTCTTAGAATCATAGACTGGTAGAGTTGGAAGCGACCTCAAGGGTCATCGTGTCCCCCGGGGTCATAGGGTGCCCCAGGGCCATAGGGTGCCCCAGAGTCATCAGGTCCCCCAAGGTCATCAGGTCCTCCGGGGTCAACGGGTCTTCCGGGGTCATCAGGTCCTCCTGGGTCATCGTGTCCAGCCCCCTGCTCAGTGAAGGATCACTAAATCATCCCAGACAGATGTCTGTCCGGCCTCTGAACACTTCCATTGAAGGAAAACTCCCCACTTCCCGTGGCAACCTGTTCCACTCATTGATCCCCTCACAGTCTAATATCTAATCTGTGTCTCCTCCCTTTCAGTTTCATCCCATTGCTTCTTGTCTTTCCTTGTGCAGATGAGAATAGGGCTGATCCCTCTGCACTGTGACAGCCCTTCAGATATTTGTAGACCGCTATTAAAGGGGTTGTCCCACGGCAGCAAGTGGGGTTCAGCACTTCTGTATGGCCATATTAATGCACTTTGTAATGTACATCGTGCATTAATTATGAGCCATACAGAAGTTATTCACTTACCTGCTCCGTTGCTAGCGTCCTCGTCTCCATGGTTCCGTCTAAATTCGCTGGCGGCTTGCTTTTTTAGACGCGCTTGCGCAGTCCGGTCTTCTGCTCTGAGCACGAGCCACTTCAGTGTGCTCGCCGCTACAGCTCTTCTGCGCATGCGCAGACGAGCTGTATCTTCTCGGGAGCGCGCTGGAGCGGCCATTCTGCTACCATCCTCTGTTAGAGGAAGGTGCAGAAACTGGAGCCGCCCAGCCGAGAAGCCCAGCCCAGCCCAGCCGCCCAGGTAAGTGATGGGTGACGGACTGACGGGGGTGACGCGTGACTGACTGCCGCTGTGGCCCCGGAGCCTACCGCTGTGGCCCCGGAGCCTACCGCTGGGCCCCGGGGGCTAGCGTGGGGAGACGGGGGCTAGCGCCGGTTACCTGCTGCCTGGCGGTGGGTGACTGGTCAGCCGCGTTCAATCCCGGGGTCCGGTCGGCAGCTGCGGGGCGTCTGGTTGTCAGGGAGACACAGCTGGTAGCGTCTCGGGAGCGCGCACGTCGGACTACAGCAAGCGACGTGAAAAGAGCCGGCGGCCATCTTGGGGAAACTTTTTATAAGTTGCTGAAACGCTGGAACTGTAAGTACAAACCAGCTAGAAAAGTCATTTACAGGGGGGCTTAGTAATGTATGCTTAATAAGGGGGACTGGGCAAAAAAAAAATGTTACTGCTTCCTCGAGACGTCTCCTCTCAGCCTTCTCTTCTGCTAAACATTCCCAGATCCTTTAACCGTTCCTCATAGGACATGATTTGCAGACCGCTCACCATCTTGGTAACTCTTCTCTGAACTTGCTCCATTGTCTCCCCTCTTAGTACAATCCCCCTTGCAACGTCTCGCGCAGCAGTAGCTCTTCTCCCCTCGTACTCGGACAGATGCCGCTCCATCAGCGCAGATTGCAAAACTACTGGGGAGCAGGGGTCAAGCATATCCGTGCTCTGTGGTGGGGCTTCATCCTTTGGTGCGCTCTATGTCCGATAAAATGCTTCCTGGCACTGATAGACATGTATAGTGTTCAACCAGGAGACTTCTGCAACGATCATTCAGAGCAAGGGAGCAGCTCAGTGGAAGTAGAAAGAGAGCACTAGAGGATGAAGCCCCGCCCCAGAGCACTAGAGGATGAAGCTCCGCCCAGAGCTCTGGAGGATGAAGCTCCGCCCAGAGCTCTGGAGGATGAAGCTCCGCCCAGAGCTCTGGAGGATGAAGCTCTGCCCAGAGCTCTGGAGGATGAAGCTCCGCCCAGAGCTCTGGAGGATGAAGCCCCGCCCAGAGCTCTAGAGGATGAATCCCCGCCCAGAGCTCTAGAGGATGAATCCCCGCCCAGAGCTCTAGAGGATGAAGCCCCGCCCAGAGCTCTAGAGGATGAAGCCCCGCCCAGAGCTCTAGAGGATGAAGCCCCGCCCCAGAGCTCTAGAGGATGAAGCCCCCGCCCCAGAGCACTAGAGGATGAAGCCCCCGCCCCAGAGCACTAGAGGATGAAGCCCCCGCCCCAGAGCACTAGAGGATGAAGCCCCCGCCCCAGAGCACTAGAGGATGAAGCCCCCGCCCCAGAGCACTAGAGGAGGAAGCCCCCGCCCCAGAGCACTAGAGGAGGAAGCCCCCGCCCCAGAGCACTAGAGGAGGAAGCCCCCGCCCCAGAGCACTAGAGGAGGAAGCCCCCGCCCCAGAGCACTAGAGGAGGAAGCCCCCGCCCCAGAGCACTAGAGGAGGAAGCCCTACCCTAGAGCTCTAGAGGATAAAGTCCCACCCCAGAGCACTTGAGGTGGCAAGTAGCTGGAAGTAAAGATTTGATTGTTTCAGCGCTGCATATCCATACACCAGGAACATGGGTACGCCAGCACCCTCCTCTCTAGCTCTCCAGCTCCTTCCTCGTTCTGACAGACTACCTTTTAAGTGTTCCCTAAACTTTGTCTGATAGCTGAATATTTTTCATAGACTTGTTTCTTGACTAAGTATCCCCGTGCGTTAAAGTAATGACCTACTGCCATCATCTAATAATCGTTCAAAGTCTGACCTCTGGGACCACCGCTCATCCCGAGAGTGAAGGGGTCTCGGCGCTGTAACCCCTTCACGGGACGATTATCGCACAAAATTGGTTCAGATGAATGAAAATGTGAGATAATTGTTACGTCTGAATGCAAAACATTGTTTACCTTTCATTTGTCGCTCACTTTCAACCAGCATAGAAATCCTGGCAGGGACGCTGACTTCTCGCCGCACAGTGTATAGCGTCAGCCATGGTCAGCACTGCCTGTCTACACACTCTGCACGAGCGCTAACAACTGGCGGTGACGTCAGCCATCGGCTAGCCGACAGTCCAGAGTAAACCAGCATTATATTTACCGACGGATGAACGATGCGGCCAGTAACATCTCCAACACATTATGTGTCCCCCAGAGTGCGGCCAGTAACATCTCTACCACATTATATGTCCCCCAGAGTGCAGCCAGTAACATCTACAACACATTATATGTCCCCCAGAGTGCAACCAGTAACATCTCCAACACATTATATGTCCCCCAGAGTGCAGCCAGTAACATCTCCAACACATTATATGTCCCCCAGAGTGCAGCCAGTAATATCTCCAACACATTATATGTCCCCCAGAGTGCAGCCAGTAACATCTACAACACATTATATGTCCCCCAGAGTGCAGCCAGTAACATCTACAACACATTATATGTCCCCTAGAGTGCAGCCAGTAACATCTACAACCCATTATATGTCCCCAGAGTGCAGCCAGTAACATCTCCAACACATTATATGTCCCCCAGAGTGCAGCCAGTAACATCTACAACACATTATATGTCCCCTAGAGTGCGGCCAGTAACATCTCCAACACATTATATGTCCCCTAGAGTGCGGCAAGTAACATCTCCAACACATTATATGTCCCCCAGAGGGCAGCCAGTAACATCTCCAACACATTATATGTCCCCCAGAGGGCAGCCAGTAACATCTCCAACACATTATATGTCCCCCTGAGTGCGGTCAGTAACATCTCTACCGCATTATATGTCCCCCAGAGTGCAACCAGTAACATCTCCAACACATTATATGTCCTCCAGAGTGCAGCCAGTAACATCTCCAACACATTGTATGTCCCCCAGAGTGCAGCCAGTAACATCTCCAACACATTATATGTCCCCCAGAGTGCAGCCAGTAACATCTCCAACACATTATATGTCCCCCAGAGGGCAGCCAGTAACATCTCCAACACATTATATGTCCCCCAGAGTGCAGCCAGTAACATCTACAACACATTATATGTCCCCCAGAGTGCAGCCAGTAACATCCCCAACACATTATATGTCCCCCAGATTGCGGCCAGTAACATCTCCAACACATTATATGTCCCCCGAGTGCGGCCAGTAACATCTCCAACACATTATATGTCCCCCAGAGTGCGGCCAGTAACATGTCCAACACATTATATGTCCCCCAGAGTGCGGCCAGTAACATCTACAGCACATTATATGTCCCCCAGAGTGCAGCCAGTAACATCTACAACACATTATATGTCCCCCAGAGTGTAGCCAGTAACATCTCCAACACATTATATGTCCCCCAGAGTTCAGCCAGTAACATCTCCCACACATTTTATGTCCCCCCCAGAGTGCGGCCAGTAACATCTCCAACACATTATATGTCCCCCAGAATGCAGCCAGTAACATCTCCAACACATTATATGTCCCCCAGACAGCGTCCAGTTACATCTCCAACACATTATATGTCCCCCAGAGTGCAGCCAGTAACATTTCCAACGCATTATATGTCCTCCAGAGTGCGGCCAGAAACATCTCCAACACATTATATGTCCCCCAGAGTGCAGCCAGTAACATTTCCAACGCATTATATGTCTTCCAGAGTGCGGCCAGAAACATCTCCAACGCATTATATGTCCCCCAGAGTGCAGCCAGTAACATCTCCAACACATTATATGTCCCCCAGAGTGCAGCCAGTAACATCTCCAACACATTATATGTCCCCCAGAGTGCAGCCAGTAACATCTCCAACACATTATATGTCCCCCAGAGTGCAGCCAGTAACATCTACAACACATTATATGTCCCCCAGAGTGCAGCCAGTTACATCTCCAACACATTATATGTCCCCCAGAGTGCAGCCAGTAACATCTCCAACACATTATATGTCCCCCAGAGTGCAGCCAGTAACATCTACAACGCATTATATGTCCCCCAGAGTGCGGCCAGAAACATCTCCAACGCATTATATGTCCCCCAGAGTGCAGCCAGTAACATCTACAACGCATTATATGTCCCCCAGAGTGCAGCCAGTAACATCTACAACGCATTATATGTCCCCCAGAGTGCAGCCAGTAACATCTACAACACATTATATGTCCCCCAGAGTGCAACCAGTAAAACACTATATAACTTATACCACATAGAACAAGCTCTCATACGGCTATCGGGCAGTTGTGGCTCTATTGGTCCTTAAGGCACAGATTGGCCGGTCACTAAGGGGTTAAAGGGGTCTCTCTCACTGGAGTGTAATAGGTTCTTGTCCGGAATCCGTTGTATTTGTAGTTCCTCGATGTTTAATGCCTCCCGTTATTCCTCCTCTCTCCTCCATAATCTCGTGCGCCCTCTGATACGGGGGCATTGCTTGTTCGCGCGGTTACGGGGCTCGCCTGCGATTTCCTCTGCATTTTCGCTGTTTTCCACAAGAAAGTAGATGGAACCTTGATAAGATGTATTTTGCTTCCAGATAAGGATGCAAGCAGTGAAGTCTCGGCGCTCTCCCACAGCGGCACGGACAGCATTGTACAAGCAGCGCAGAGCAATCTGCTGCCACCGCCGTCTGCCAGTCCTGGCCATATGTCCTATTACACCGCTGCGGAGCACACGTGGGCGCGGGACGCACTCAGAAACTGTAAGTAGCAGTCCTAATAACGGGGGCAGCGGAGAGCGCTTACCCATAACAAGCAGCTCTTGTCCTTTAACCCCTTCATGCCCACGGACGGTCATTTACGTCTCAGGCAAGCAGGGATTATATGGAGTGGGATTGACAGCCGTTCACAACACAAACTCTGATTGCAGCTGTTAACACTTCCCCCAATCAGTATTTCGGGGGTCCCGAACACGCTTCCCTCCTCTTTTCCCTTACAATGAGATTACGATGTGCAGTTCATTTGCCATGGCAGCCTGGGCCCTCCTGAAGGCCCCCCGGGCTGCCATGGCTGATTACCTTCCAGAATGCGGTGTAATGCGCTGCTATGGTACTGCATTATACTGTATGAGTGATCTAATAATCGCACGCTCAAGTCCCCGACAAGGACTGAAACAAGGAAAAATTAGTTTTAAAAGTTCTATTAATTATTAGAAAAAAAATAAGTTTAGCCCCACATTTCCATTATTTGATATTGCTGCATCCGTAAATGTCCAATCTATATAGAAAAAAACAACACATCCTGCAGAATTACGGTTTTTTTATGTCACAAAGATAAAATTTTTATTAAAAACTAATCAAAAAGTTGTATGAACTTCAAAATGCTACAATAGAAATCAACCGACATCCCGCAAGAAAGCGAGCGTCGCACAACTGTCAGCCGAAATATGAAGACGCGCCAAAGATGTGATGGCACAGCAAAAAAAAGAAGTTTGTTCTAGTTCTAACCGTGCCGACCCACAGAGTAACGCTGCAGTGTGCCGGACAAGACCCCCCACCTCCCAGCGATGGCCGGAGCGCCGCCTTTACGGTTTTTGCTCCACTTGGAAATTTTCTAAAGTTTTTCAGTACATTAAATAGTAGAATTGCAATATGGAGCTCGCCGCAATAAACAACAAGCCGTCAGACCGGGACGGGGAAATAAGGGTTAACATTCATTGAAAGGAAAAACCAAAAATGGGGGAAAAAATGGGCCGTGTCATTAAGGGGTTAAGGAACGGCAAAACCTGATTGGTTGTTGTGGAAGGTTATTCCATTCTTCCTTTGTAGCAGTTTTCAGTGTGTGATTGGCTGGAGCGCTGCGACTCCTACACTGCAGTACCTGACACAGCAATGTCCGCAAGGAGCCGGTGGCCGGACTGCAACTCAGCTTTTTTGTTTCTGACTTGTCGGTTTATGTCAATATATTGCAAGGAAAGAGGATGGAAATATTGCGGTAGACTGCGCCATTCTCTCCAGCACCGTCCGTGCAACGTACAGTCAGACGTAGAGATGTGAGCTTTTCACGTTAAACTGATGCCAACCGCGGTCTCCCTCACCCATAGGCTGTAATGGGGTCCAGCTCATCTCCTATGGGTGAAGGTTGCCAACGTTGGCCATCCACCACGAAATAACAGCCTAGAACTCGCCTTGTAAACGTCACTGCACTCCAGCGCCACCGCCTCCTGCAGCCACGGGCACGCATGAGTGAATTAGAGGCACTTGGACGCTGCAGGAGAAGCATCTAGGAGGTTGTTCTGCTCTTTGGCTGCATTAGTTAATTTTAGAATGGGTCGTGCCGAGACGGCGTCCCCTTTTCATATGTCCTCTTTGAGCCGGGAGCCCCTCCACGGCGCCCTGTGATAGCGGCTCCGTTATTCTGCCGTCCTGTTATTACAGACATTCATGTGAACTACATTTCCGCTGACCGCGGCTTCCCCCAACAAAATCAGCTGAAAGTGGGACTTGGCTGGTTGCCCCAAGCTCTGCATCCTCAGAGGGGCTTTGCATCTTGGCACAACCCTCTAATGCATCCGCTGAGCCTCTCCCTGGCGGATATGTTAAATGGAAGCCAAAAATGTCGACAGAAACTTTGAAGTACTTTAGCATTACATATCTGCTGGGGTCGCCCGCTGCTCGCACGTTCTAGCCATCCATGGGCATTCCCGCCTATGTAATATTAGCCATCCTTTGCAGGCGCGGTGCTGACAAGTGTCGCCGTGTTACTAACGCCCTCCTCATTCTGTCTCCTGCAGTGGAGCTGCTCCGAGAGTTACTGACGCAGCAGGTACGGCTCCTCCAGAAAGAGGAAGCGGAGAACTTCCAACGTTTCTGCAGTCGGAGCGTCCAGCAGATGACCAACAGCGACAGACAGTCAAGACCTTCGGGACACAATCACCAGCGGAGAAGAACCGCAAAGACTAATGCAAATAAACAATCCCCTCCACAGCAAAAGGCTGAGCAGCGATACTCCGAGCCCGATGAGGTGGAGGTGGCAGAAGAGGCCGCCGATGACGCCGGAGAGCAGTTTTTTGATGCTCATGAACCTCAAAGCGACGAACAGTCAAAGAATAACACTAAAGAGTCGGAGGAGTTGCAGTATCGGATATCAGGTCGGTATCTGCCCGGCGCTCCCCGCTTTTTCCTCGTCGCAGCGCTAGTTTTGAGTGTAACGCAGTTTCCTTTGCTTTAGGGAAGTATCTGATCCTGGAGGGCTACGAGAACATGCAGGAAAGTTCCACGGATGAAGACTTTGTTTACTCTGAATCCTCTACTCAATGCACATATTCAGAGCAGCAAGCAGCGGACAGGCTGAGCCCCCCTGTCACCGGGACCCTGGAGCCCGCGCCGCCGGCCGACATGTTCAAACAGATGTTACATTACATTGAAAAGATTGAAACTGACCTGCAGCAGCTCAAGGTGAGCAATCCAAATTCAAGGGGTTGTACCTGGATTACAGGTTATCCCCAGGGTGGGGAATACCTGGCTGATCGTTCCTCCTCCCCCATCCTCCTCACTGCGGGGTTACTGAATGCAGCGCCGCTCGCACCTCTGCATTTACTTTCAGTGGGACTGCAGAGACACCGGAGCGACAGCCGCTTTGGTATTTCCATCAGTCCCTTTGGAATGACTGAAGCGCTGACTGCGTAATCTTGGCCAGCGCTCCCTTCATAGTGACAGTCCTGCAGGAGGAGAGCGACAGGTAGAATACGGCACGGGAGTCCTGTTCCCAAGATCGGCAGGGGACGAAGCGGTGAGACCCCCACCGATCAGCGAATTATCGGATAGGGCAGAACTTGTAATTGTGGTCCAGCCCCTTGAAATGTGTTTTCCTACCTGCGGACCCTTTTACACAGACCAATTTAAATGAGCTTCAATCCGTTTTGCCGGCACTTGTTTTCGCTGGTCTTTACACAGGCCAATCAGACCCTACTGGAGGACGATCGTTCATGCAATCGTCAGACTCACAGAATCCTTGTGCTCGGCAGCACATACCCACGTTCACACAGGGAGATCTGCACGAAAGGTGCGATCACCTGCGGGCCGAGGGTTTCATCGTTCATCAGGTGCAACTTTTTACTTTCGAACAGTCTGGAAAACAAGCGTTCGTACTTTCATGCCCGCTCCATATAATGGGGCCATTTGGATATGCCATCACCTTCTGCTCTGCGGGGGTCTGACTGCGGTGGTCACTTCGCACAGTGACACCTCGGCCATCCTCTCTGCAGCCCCTTCACTGGGACATCCCTGGTAGCCGCACTGTGCAGGAAAGCAGCTGAAGGTACATTGGCGCCGTGATTGTCCGACCATAATATTGTGGTATAGCCCAGCTGGGAATCCCCCATCATACTGGTAGCACAGTAGATGAAATGACTGCTGACTGACAGGTCACATGGAGCACTTGTAATTATGGGGTACGCCAGGTTAGAGGGGTTCTTTAGCTGTCCATACAATTCTGGTAGCAATTGGCTTAAAGGCATTTTATCTGACAGCTCTTTCCCCGCATACACGAGTGTGCATGTTTCCTCAATGGATAGAGGGGGGTAAGCCGCAGGCAGACGTCTCTGGCAGCATCCTATCTCCCCTCTGACCGACAATATTGAGCATGTTGAAATCCAATATACCCGACTCTTCTATTCCCCAATATCTGCCATCAGGGGAGAGTCAGGAGGCCTCCTTAGATGGCCCCCCAGTCCCACTGAAATCAGAAGGTTCTGCGGACATTAATCTAATATGTATGCACACCTTAAAGGGCCAGTAGCTTTTTAAATGACTTTTGCTCATCTACCAGCTTGTTAGTCTGATCATTTCTGTAATATACTTGCATTAAAAATTGAGTTGCTTAACAACTGTAAATGATGTTTGAAGTGGCTACCACTAGAGGTCTCCCTTCCTGCTCCTCTGCAATCCACTGTCTGTCGTTAGGTGCAGAGCTTCTGTAGTAACAAGGACACAGAAGTTTCCATAGCAACAGAGGAGAAGCTATCTTTACACATGGCCTCTCTGCACTTACAGATCTGCAGACACTGTGATAACGATCTCCACAATCTCTCCTTCTCCCGTTACAGTGTGTATGCGTCTCTGTCTGGGCACATATCACTTTATAGGGAGTTTACTAAACATTTGGCCAGAATGTCTCTAAATGCGTGATCATCCTGGGAAAG